>NC_134827.1:60865876-60930036 GCF_004210375.1 Tachypleus tridentatus
TAATGATATATCTGATACAGTAATGGTGTCTCCTACTGTAATGATATATCTGATACAGTAATGGTGTCTCCTACTCTAATGATATATCTGATACAGTAATGGTGTCTCCTACTCTAATGATATATCTGATACAGTAATGGTGTCTCCTACTCTAATGATATATCTGATACAGTAATGGTGTCTCCTACTCTAATGATATATCTGATACAGTAATGGTGTCTCCTTCTGTAATGATATATCTGATACAGTAATGGTGTCTCCTACTGTAATGATATATCTGATACAGTAATGGTGTCTCCTACTCTAATGATATATCTGATACAGTAATGGTGTCTCCTACTCTAATGATATATCTGATACAGTAATGGTGTCTCCTACTCTAATGATATATCTGATACAGTAATGGTGTCTCCTACTCTAATGATATATCTGATACAGTAATGGTGTCTCCTACTCTAATGATATATCTGATACAGTAATGGTGTCTCCTACTGTAATGATATATCTGATACAGTAATGGTGTCTCCTACTGTAATGATATATCTGATACAGTAATGGTGTCTCCTACTCTAATGATATATCTGATACAGTAATGGTGTCTCCTACTCTAATGATATATCTGATACAGTAATGGTGTCTCCTACTCTAATGATATATCTGATACAGTAATGGTGTCTCCTACTCTAATGATATATCTGATACAGTAATGGTGTCTCCTACTCTGTAATGATATATCTGATACAGTAATGGTGTCTTCTACTGTAATGATATATCTGATACAGTAATGGTGTCTCCTACTCTAATGATATATCTGATACAGTAATGGTGTCTCCTACTCTAATGATATATCTGATACAGTAATGGTGTCTCCTACTCTAATGATATATCTGATACAGTAATGGTATGATATATCTGATACAGTAATGGTGTCTCCTACTCTAATGATATATCTGATACAGTAATGATGTCTCCTTCTGTAATGATATATCTGATACAGTAATGGTGTCTCCTACTCTAATGATATATCTGATACAGTAATGGTGTCTCCTACTCTAATGATATATCTGATACAGTAATGGTGTCTCCTACTCTAATGATATATCTGATACAGTAATGGTGTCTCCTACTCTAATGATATATCTGATACAGTAATGGTGTCTCCTACTCTAATGATATATCTGATACAGTAATGGTGTCTCCTACTCTAATGATATATCTGATACAGTAATGGTGTCTCCCTACTCTAATGATATATCTGATACAGTAATGGTGTCTCCTACTCTAATGATATATCTGATACAGTAATGGTGTCTCCTACTCTAATGATATATCTGATACAGTAATGGTGTCTCCTACTCTAATGATATAATGATATATCTGATACAGTAATGGTGTCTCCTACTCTAATGATATATCTGATACAGTAATGATGTCTCTTATTTGTAGTGATATATCTGATACAGTAATGGTGTCTCCTACTGTAATGATATATCTGATACAGTAATGGTGTCTCCTACTCTAATGATATATCTGATACAGTAATGGTGTCTCCTACTCTAATGATATATCTGATACAGTAATGGTGTCTCCTACTCTAATGATATATCTGATACAGTAATGGTGTCTCCTACTCTAATGATATATCTGATACAGTAATGGTGTCTCCTACTGTAATGATATATCTGATACAGTAATGGTGTCTCCTACTGTAATGATATATCTGATACAGTAATGGTGTCTCCTACTCTAATGATATATCTGATACAGTAATGGTGTCTCCTACTCTAATGATATATCTGATACAGTAATGGTGTCTCCTACTCTAATGATATATCTGATACAGTAATGGTGTCTCCTACTCTAATGATATATCTGATACAGTAATGGTGTCTCCTACTACAGTAATGATATATCTGATACCTCTAATGATATATCTGATACAGTAATGGTGTCTCCTTCTGTAATGATATATCTGATACAGTAATGGTGTCTCCTACTCTAATGATATATCTGATACAGTAATGGTGTCTCCTACTCTAATGATATATCTGATACAGTAATGGTGTCTCCTACTCTAATGATATATCTGATACAGTAATGGTGTCTCCTACTCTAATGATATATCTGATACAGTAATGGTGTCTCCTACTCTAATGATATATCTGATACAGTAATGGTGTCTCCTACTCTAATGATATATCTGATACAGTAATGGTGTCTCCTACACTAATGATATATCTGATACAGTAATGGTGTCTCCTACTCTAATGATATATCTGATACAGTAATGGTGTCTCCTACTCTAATGATATATGTAATGATATATCTGATACAGTAATGGTGTCTCCTACTCTAATGATATATCTGATACAGTAATGGTGTCTCCTACTCTAATGATATATCTGATACAGTAATGGTGTCTCCTACTGTAATGATATATCTGATACAGTAATGGTGTCTCCTACTCTAATGATATATCTGATACAGTAATGGTGTCTCCTACTGTAATGATATATCTGATACAGTAATGGTGTCTCCTACTCTAATGATATATCTGATACAGTAATGGTGTCTCCTACTCTCTAATGATATATCTGATACAGTAATGGTGTCTCCTACTCTAATGATATATCTGATACAGTAATGGTGTCTCCTACTCTAATGATATATCTGATATCTGATACAGTAATGGTGTCTCCTACTAATGATAATGATATATCTGATACAGTAATGGTGTCTCCTACTCTAATGATATATCTGATACAGTAATGGTGTCTCCTACTCTAATGATATATCTGATACAGTAATGGTGTCTCCTACTCTAATGATGATATCTGATACAGTAATGGTGTGTCTCCTCTAATGATATATCTGATACAGTAATAATGATATATCTGATACAGTAATGGTGTCTCCTACTCTAATGATATATCTGATACAGTAATGGTGTCTCCTACTCTAATGATATATCTGATACAGTAATGGTGTCTCCTACTCTAATGATATATCTGATACAGTAATGGTGTCTCCTACTCTAATGATATATCTGATACAGTAATGGTGATATATCTGATACAGTAATGGTGTCTCCTACTGTAATGATATATCTGATACAGTAATGGTGTCTCCTACTCTAATGATATATCTGATACAGTAATGGTGTCTCCTACTCTAATGATATATCTGATACAGTAATGGTGTCTCCTACTCTAATGATATATCTGATACAGTAATGGTGTCTCCTACTCTAATGATATATCTGATACAGTAATGGTGTCTCCTACTGTAATGATATATCTGATACAGTAATGGTGTCTCCTACTCTAATGATATATCTGATACAGTAATATCTCCTACTAATGATATATCTGATACAGTAATGGTGTCTCCTACTCTAATGATATATCTGATACAGTAATGGTGTCTCCTACTCTAATGATATATCTGATACAGTAATGGTGTCTCCTACTCTAATGATATATCTGATACAGTAATGGTGTCTCCTACTCTAATGATATATCTGATACAGTAATGGTGTCTCCTACTCTAATGATATATCTGATACAGTAATGATGTCTCCTTCTGTAGTGATATATCTGATACAGTAATGGTGTCTCCTACTGTAATGATATATCTGATACAGTAATGGTGTCTCCTACTCTAATGATATATCTGATACAGTATCTGATACAGTAATGTCTCCTACTCTAATGATATATCTGATACAGTAATGGTGTCTCCTACTCTAATGATATATCTGATACAGTAATGGTGTCTCCTACTCTAATGATATATCTGATACAGTAATGGTGTCTCCTACTCTAATGATATATCTGATACAGTAATGGTGTCTCCTCTGTAATGATATATCTACAGTAATGATATATCTGATACAGTAATGGTGTAATGATATATCTGATACAGTAATGGTGTCCTACTCTAATGATATATCTGATACAGTAATGGTGTCTCCTACTCTAATGATATATCTGAACTGTGATGATATCTGATACAGTAACAGTATATATCTGATATATCTGATACAGTAATGGTGTCTCCTACTCTAATGATATTTCTGATACAGTAATGGTGTCTCCTACTCTAATGATATATCTGATACAGTATTGGTGTCTCCTACTGTAATGATATATCTGATACAGTAATGGTGTCTCCTACTCTAATGATATATCTGATACAGTAATGGTGTCTCCTACTCTAATGATATATCTGATACAGTAATGATACAGTGTGTCTCCTACTCTAATGATATATCTGATACAGTAATGGTGTCTCCTACTCTAATGATATATCTGATACAGTAATGGTGTCTCCTACTCTAATGATATATCTGATACAGTAATGGTGTCTCCTACTCTATGATATATCTGATACAGTAATGGTGTCTCCTACTAATGATATATCTGATACAGTAATGGTGTCTCCTACTCTAATGATATATCTGATACAGTAATGGTGTCTCCTACTCTAATGATATATCTGATACAGTAATGGTGTCTCCTACTAATGATATATATACAGTAATGGTGTCTCCTCTCTAATGATATATCTGATACAGTAATGGTGTCCTACTCTAATGATATATCTGATACAGTAATGGTGTCTCCTACTCTAATGATATATCTGATACAGTAATGGTGTCTCCTACTGTAATGATATATCTGATACAGTAATGGTGTCTCCTACTCTAATGATATATCTGATACAGTAATGGTGTCTCCTACTCTAATAATATATCTGATACAGTAATGATGTGTCTCCTTCTCTAATGATATATCTGATACCGTAATGGTGTCTCCTACTCTAATGATATATCTGATACAGTAATGGTGTCTCCTACTCTAATGATATATCTGATACAGTAATGGTGTCTCCTACTGTAATGATATATCTGATACAGTAATGGTGTCTCCTACTCTAATGATATATCTGATACAGTAATGGTGTCTCCTACTCTAATGATATATCTGATACAGTAATGGTGTCTCCTACTCTAATGATATATCTGATACAGTAATGGTGTCTCCTACTACAGTAATGATATATCTGATACAGTAATGGTGTCTCCTACTCTAATGATATATCTGATACAGTAATGGTGTCTCCTACTCTAATGATATATCTGATACAGTAATGGTGTCTCCTACTGTAATGATATATCTGATACAGTAATGGTGTCTCCTACTCTAATGATATATCTGATACAGTAATGGTGTCTCCTACTCTAATGATATATCTGATACAGTAATGGTGTCTCCTACTCTAATGATATATCTGATACAGTAATGGTGTCTCCTACTCTAATGATATATCTGATACAGTAATGGTACTCTAATGATATATCTGATACAGTAATGGTGTCTCCTACTCTAATGATATATCTGATACAGTAATGGTGTCTCCTACTCTAATGATATATCTGATACAGTAATGGTGTCTCCTACTCTAATGATATATCTGATACAGTAATGGTGTCTCCTACTCTAATGATATATCTGATACAGTAATGGTGTCTCCTACTCTAATGATATATCTGATACAGTAATGGTGTCTCCTACTCTAATGATATATCTGATACAGTAATGGTGTCTCCTACTCTAATGATATATCTGATACAGTAATGGTGTCTCCTCTAATGATATATCTGATACAGTAATACAGTAATGATATATCTGATACAGTAATGGTGTCTCCTACTCTAATGATATATCTGATACAGTAATGGTGTCTCCTCTCTAATGATATATCTGATACAGTAATGGTGTCTCCTACTCTAATGATATATCTGATACAGTAATGGTGTCTCCTACTGTAATGATATATCTGATACAGTAATGGTGTCTCCTACTCTAATGATATATCTGATACAGTAATGGTGTCTCCTACTCTAATGATATATCTGATACAGTAATGGTGTCTCCTACTCTAATGATATATCTGATACAGTAATGGTGTCTCCTACTCTAATGATATATCTGATACAGTAATGGTGTCTCCTACTCTAATGATATATCTGATACAGTAATGGTGTCTCCTACTCTAATGATATATCTGATACAGTAATGTCTCCTACTCTAATGATATATCTGATCAGTAATGGTGTCCTACTCTAATGATATATCTGATACAGTAATGGTGTCTCCTACTCTAATGATATATCTGATACAGTAATGGTGTCTCCTACTCTAATGATATATCTGATACAGTAATGGTGTCTCCTACTCTAATGATATATCTGATACAGTAATGGTGTCTCTGTAATGATATATCTGATACAGTAATGGTGTCTCCTACTGTAATGATATATCTGATACAGTAATGGTGTCTCCTACTCTAATGATATATCTGATACAGTAATGGTGTCTCCTACTCTAATGATATATCTGATACAGTAATGGTGTCTCCTACTCTAATGATATATCTGATACAGTAATGGTGTCTCCTACTGTAATGATATATCTGATACAGTAATGGTGTCTCCTACTCTAATGATATATCTGATACAGTAATGGTGTCTCCTACTCTAATGATATATCTGATACAGTAATGGTGTCTCCTACTCTAATGATATATCTGATACAGTAATGGTGTCTCCTCCTCTGATACAGTAATGATATATCTGATACAGTAATGGTGTCTCCTACTCTAATGATATATCTGATACAGTAATGGTGTCTGATACTAATGATATATCTGATGGTGTCTCCTACTCTAATGATATATCTGATACAGTAATGGTGTCTCCTACTGTAATGATATATCTGATACAGTAATGGTGTCTCCTACTGTAATGATATATCTGATACAGTAATGGTGTCTCCTACTCTAATGATATATCTGATACAGTAATGGTGTCTCCTACTCTAATGATATATCTGATACAGTAATACAGTAATGTGTCTCCTACTCTAATGATATATCTGATACAGTAATGGTGTCTCCTACTCTAATGATATATCTGATACAGTAATGGTGTAATGATATATCTGATACAGTAATGGTGTCTCCTATATCTGATACAGTAATGATATATAATGATATATACAGTAATGGTGTCTCCTACTGTAATGATATATCTGATACAGTAATGGTGTCTCCTACTCTGTAATGATATATCTGATACAGTAATGGTGTCTCCTACTCTAATGATATATCTGATACAGTAATGGTGTCTCCTCTGTAATGATATATCTGATACAGTAATGGTGTATCTGATACCTCCTACTGTAATGATATATCTGATACAGTAATGGTGTCTCCTACTCTAATGATATATCTGATACAGTAATGGTGTCTCCTACTCTAATGATATATCTGATACAGTAATGGTGTCTCCTACTCTAATGATATATCTGATACAGTAATGGTGTCTCCTACTCTAATGATATATCTGATACAGTAATGGTGTCTGATACAGTAATGGTGTCTCCTACTCTAATGATATATCTGATATGTGTCTCCTACTCTAATGATATATCTGATACAGTAATGGTGTCTCCTACTAATGATATATCTGATACAGTAATGGTGTCTCCTACTCTAATGATATATCTGATACAGTAATGGTGTCTCCTACTCTAATGATATATCTGATACAGTAATGGTGTCTCCTATCTCTAATGATATATCTGATACAGTAATGTAATGTCTCCTACTCTAATGATATATCTGATACAGTAATGGTGTCTCCTACTCTAATGATATATCTGATACAGTAATGGTGTCTCCTACTCTAATGATAATGATATATCTGATACAGTAATGGTGTCTCCTACTCTAATGATATATCTGATACAGTAATGGTGTCTCCTACTCTAATGATATATCTGATACAGTAATGGTGTCTCCTACTGTAATGATATATCTGATATATCTGATATACTGTAATGGTGTCTCCTACTGTAATGATATATCTGATACAGTAATGGTGTCTCCTACTCTAATGATATATCTGATACAGTAATGGTGTCTCCTACTCTAATGATATATCTGATACAGTAATGGTGTGTAATGATATATCTGATACAGTAATGGTGTCTCCTACTCTAATGATATATCTGATACAGTAATGGTGTCTCCTACTCTAATGATATATCTGATATCTGATACAGTAATGTGTCTCCTACTCTAATGATATATCTGATACAGTAATGGTGTCTCCTACTCTAATGATATATCTGATACAGTAATGGTGTCTCCTACTCTCTAATGATATATCTGATACAGTAAATGTGTCTCCTACTCTAATGATATATCTGATACAGTAATGGTGTCTCCTACTCTAATGATATATCTGATACAGTAATGGTGTCTCCTACTCTAATGATATATCTGATACAGTAATGGTGTCTCCTACTCTAATGATATATCTGATACAGTAATGGTGTCTCCTACTCTAATGATATATCTGATACAGTAATGGTGTCTCCTACTGTAATGATATATCTGATACAGTAATGGTGTCTCCTTCTGTAATGATATATCTGATACAGTAATGGTGTCTCCTACTCTAATGATATATCTGATACAGTAATGGTGTCTCCTACTCTAATGATATATCTGATACAGTAATGGTGTCTCCTTCTCTAATGATATATCTGATACAGTAATGGTGTCTCCTACTCTAATGATATATCTGATACAGTAATGGTGTCTCCTACTCTAATGATATATCTGATACAGTAATGGTGTCTCCTACTCTAATGATATATCTGATACAGTAATGGTGTCTTCTACTGTAATGATATATCTGGTAAAGTAATGGTGTCTTCTACTCTAATGATATATCTGATACAGTAATGGTGTCTCCTACTCTAATGATATATCTGATACAGTAATGGTGTCTCCTACTCTAATGATATATCTGATACAGTAATGGTGTCTCCTACTCTAATGATATATCTGATACAGTAATGGTGTCTCCTACTCTAATGATATATCTGATACAGTAATGGTGTCTCCTACTCTAATGATATATCTGATACAGTAATGGTGTCTCCTACTCTAATGATATATCTGATACAGTAATGGTGTCTCCTACTCTAATGATATATCTGATACAGTAATGGTGTCTCCTACTCTAATGATATATCTGATACAGTAATGTGTCTCCTACTCTAATGATATATCTGATCTCCTACTGTAATGATATATCTGATACAGTAATGGTGTCTCCTACTCTAATGATATATCTGATACAGTAATGGTGTCTCCTACTCTAATGATATATCTGATACAGTAATGGTGTCTCCTACTCTAATGATATATCTGATACAGTAATGGTGTCTCCTACTCTAATGATATATCTGATACAGTAATGGTGTCTCCTACTCTAATGATATATCTGATACAGTAATGGTGTCTCCTACTCTAATGATATATCTGATACAGTAATGGTGTCTCCTACTCTAATGATATATCTGATACAGTAATGGTGTCTCCTACTCTAATGATATATCTGATACAGTAATGGTGTCTCCTACTCTAATGATATATCTGATACAGTAATGGTGTCTCCTACTCTAATGATATATCTGATACAGTAATGGTGTCTCCTACTGTAATGATATATCTGATACAGTAATGGTGTCTCCCTACAGTACTACTAATGATATATCTGATACAGTAATGGTGTCTCCCTACTCTAATGATATATCTGATACAGTAATGGTGTCTCCTAGTAATGATATATCTGATACAGTAATGGTGATACTCTAATGATATATCTGATACAGTAATGATACAGATACAGTAATGGTGTCTCCTACTCTAATGATATATCTGATACAGTAATGGTGTCTCCTACTCTAATGATATATCTGATACAGTAATGGTGTCTACTCTAATAATGATATATCTGATACAGTAATGGTGTCTCCTACTCTAATGATATATCTGATACAGTAATGGTGTCTCCTACTCTAATGATATATCTGATACAGTAATGGTGTCTCCTACTCTAATGATATATCTGATACATGATATATGGTGTCTCCTCTAATGATATATCTGATACAGTAATGGTGTCTCCTACTCTAATGATATATCTGATACAGTAATGGTGTCTCCTACTGTAATGATATATCTGTAATGGTGTCTCCTACTGTAATGATATATCTGATACAGTAATGGTGTCTCCTACTCTAATGATATATCTGATACAGTAATGGTGTCTCCTACTCTAATGATATATCTGATACAGTAATGGTGTCTCCTACTCTAATGATATATCTGATACAGTAATGGTGTCTCCTACTCTAATGATATATCTGATACAGTAATGGTGTCTCCTACTCTAATGATATATCTGATACAGTAATGGTGTCTCCTACTCTAATGATATATCTGATACAGTAATGGTGTCTCCTACTCTAATGATATATCTGATACAGTAATGGTGTCTCTCTCTAATGATATATCTGATACAGTAATGGTGATATATCTGATACAGTAATGGTGTCTCCTACTCTAATGATATATCTGATACAGTAATGGTGTCTCCTACTCTAATGATATATCTGATACAGTAATACTCTAATGATATATCTGATACAGTAATGGTGTCTCCTACTCTAATGATATATCTGATACAGTAATGTGTGTCTCCTGATACTGTAATGATATATCTGATACAGTAATGGTGTCTCCTACTCTAATGATATATCTGATACAGTAATGGTGTCTCCTACTCTAATGATATATCTGATACAGTAATGGTGTCTCCTACTCTAATGATATATCTGATACAGTAATGGTGTCTCCTACTCTAATGATATATCTGATACAGTAATGGTGTCTCCTACTCTAATGATATATCTGATACAGTAATGGTGTCTCCTACTCTAATGATATATCTGATACAGTAATGGTGTCTCCTACTCTAATGATATATCTGATACAGTAATGGTGTCTCCTACTCTAATGATATATCTGATACAGTAATGGTGTCTCCTACTCTAATGATATATCTGATACAGTAATGGTGTCTCCTACTGTAATGATATATCTGATACAGTAATGGTGTCTCCTACTCTAATGATATATCTGATACAGTAATGGTGTCTCCTACTCTAATGATATATCTGATACAGTAATGGTGTCTCCTACTCTAATGATATATCTGATACAGTAATGGTGTCTCCTACTCTAATGATATATCTGATACAGTAATGGTGTCTCCTACTCTAATGATATATCTGATACAGTAATGGTGTCTCCTACTCTAATGATATATCTGATACAGTAATGGTGTCTCCTATATCTGATACAGTAATGATATATCTGATACAGTAATGGTGTCTCCTACTCTAATGATATATCTGATACAGTAATGGTGTCTCCTACTCTAATGATATATCTGATACAGTAATGGTGTCTCCTACTCTAATGATATATCTGATACAGTAATGGTGTCTCCTACTCTAATGATATATCTGATACAGTAATGGTGTCTCCTACTCTAATGATATATCTGATACAGTAATGGTGTCTCCTACTCTAATGATATATCTGATACAGTAATGGTGTCTCCTACTCTAATGATATATCTGATACAGTAATGGTGTCTCCTACTCTAATGATATATCTGATACAGTAATGGTGTCTCCTACTCTAATGATATATCTGATACAGTAATGGTGTCTCCTACTCTAATGATATATCTGATACAGTAATGGTGTCTCCTACTCTAATGATATATCTGATACAGTAATGGTGTCTCCTACTCTAATGATATATCTGATACAGTAATGTGTCTCCTTCTGTAATGATATATCTGATACAGTAATGGTGTCTCCTACTCTAATGATATATCTGATACAGTAATGGTGTCTCCTACTCTAATGATATATCTGATACAGTAATGGTGTCTCCTACTGTAATGATATATCTGATACAGTAATGGTGTCTCCTACTCTAATGATATATCTGATACAGTAATGGTGTCTCCTACTGATACAGTAATGATATATCTGATACAGTAATGGTGTCTCCTACTCTAATGATATATCTGATACAGTAATGGTGTCTCCTACTAATGATAATGATATATCTGATACAGTAATGGTGTCTCCTACTCTAATGATATATCTGATACAGTAATGGTGTCTCCTACTCTAATGATATATCTGATACAGTAATGGTGTCTCCTACTCTAATGATATATCTGATACAGTAATGGTGTCTCCTACTCTAATGATATATCTGATACAGTAATGGTGTCTCCTTCTGTAATGATATATCTGATACAGTAATGGTGTCTCCTACTCTAATGATATATCTGATACAGTAATGGTGTCTCCTACTCTAATGATATATCTGATACAGTAATGGTGTCTCCTACTCTCTAATGATATATCTGATACAGTAATGGTGTCTCCTACTCTAATGATATATCTGATACAGTAATGGTGTCTCCTACTCTAATGATATATCTGATACAGTAATGGTGTCTCCTACTGTAATGATATATCTGATACAGTAATGGTGTCTCCTACTGTAATGATATATCTGATACAGTAATGGTGTCTCCTACTCTAATGATATATCTGATACAGTAATGGTGTCTCCTACTCTAATGATATATCTGATACAGTAATGGTGTCTCCTACTCTAATGATATATCTGATACAGTAATGGTGTCTCCTACTCTAATGATATATCTGATACAGTAATGGTGTCTCCTACTCTAATGATATATCTGATACAGTAATGATACAGTAATGTGTCCTACTCTAATGATATATCTGATACAGTAATGGTGTCTCCTACTCTAATGATATATCTGATACAGTAATGGTGTCTCCTACTGTAATGATATATCTGATACAGTAATGGTGTCTCCTACTCTAATGATATATCTGATACAGTAATGGTGTCTCCTCTCTAATGATATATCTGATACAGTAATGGTGTCTCCTACTCTAATGATATATCTGATACAGTAATGGTGTCTCCTACTGTAATGATATATCTGATACAGTAATGGTGTCTCCTACTCTAATGATATATCTGATACAGTAATGGTGTCTCCTACTCTAATGATATATCTGATACAGTAATGGTGTCTCCTACTCTAATGATATATCTGATACAGTAATGGTGTCTCCTACTCTAATGATATATCTGATACAGTAATGGTGTCTCCTACTCTAATGATATATCTGATACAGTAATGGTGTCTCCTACTTAAATGATATATATATGATACACTAATGGTGACTCCTACTCTAATGATATATCTGATACAGTAATGGTGTCTCCTACTCAGTAATGATATATCTGATACAGTAATGGTGTCTCCTACTGTAATGATATATCTGATACAGTAATGGTGTCTCCTACTCTAATGATATATCTGATACAGTAATGGTGTCTCCTACTGTAATGATATATCTGATACAGTAATGGTGTCTCCTTCTGTAATGATATATCTGATACAGTAATGGTGTCTCCTACTCTAATGATATATCTGATACAGTAATGGTGTCTCCTACTCTAATGATATATCTGATACAGTAATGGTGTCTCCTACTCTAATGATATATCTGATACAGTAATGGTGTCTCTACCTAATGATATATCTGATACAGTAATGGTGTCTCCTACTCTGTAATGATATATCTGATACAGTAATGGTGTGTCTCCTACTGTAATGATATATCTGATACAGTAATGGTGTCTCCTCTGTAATGATATATCTGATACAGTAATGGTGTCTCCTAATGATATATCTACAGTAATGATATATCTGATACAGTAATGGTGTCTCCTACTCTAATGATATATCTGATACAGTAATGGTGTCTCCTACTCTAATGATATATCTGATACAGTAATGGTGTCTCCTACTCTAATGATATATCTGATACAGTAATGATGTCTCCTTCTGTAGTGATATATCTGATACAGTAATGGTGTCTCCTACTGTAATGATATATCTGATACAGTAATGATACAGTAATGATATATCTGATACAGTAATGTGTCTCCTACTCTAATGATATATCTGATACAGTAATGGTGTCTCCTACTCTAATGATATATCTGATACAGTAATGTCTCCTACTCTAATGATATATCTGATACAGTAATTGTGTCTCCTACTCTAATGATATATCTGATACAGTAATGGTGTCTCCTACTCTAATGATATATCTGATACAGTAATGGTGTCTCCTACTCTAATGATATATCTGATACAGTAATGGTGTCTCCTACTCTAATGATATATCTGATACAGTAATGGTGTCTCCTACTGTAATGATATATCTGATACAGTAATGGTGTCTCCTACTCTAATGATATATCTGATACAGTAATGGTGTCTCCTACTCTAATGATATATCTGATACAGTAATGGTGTCTCCTACTCTAATGATATATCTGATACAGTAATGGTGTCTCCTACTCTAATGATATATCTGATACAGTAATGGTGTCTCCTACTCTAATGATATATCTGATACAGTAATGGTGTCTCCTACTGTAATGATATATCTGATACAGTAATGGTGTCTCCTACTCTAATGATATATCTGATACAGTAATGGTGTCTCCTACTCTAATGATATATCTGATACAGTAATGGTGTCTCCTACTCTAATGATATATCTGATACAGTAATGGTGTCTCCTACTCTAATGATATATCTGATACAGTAATGGTGTCTCCTACTCTAATGATATATCTGATACAGTAATGGTGTCTCCTACTCTAATGATATATCTGATACAGTAATGGTGTCTCCTACTCTAATGATATATCTGATACAGTAATGGTGTCTCCTACTCTAATGATATATCTGATACAGTAATGGTGTCTCCTACTGTAATGATATATCTGATACAGTAATGGTGTCTCCTACTCTAATGATATATCTGATACAGTAATGGTGTCTCCTACTCTAATGATATATCTGATACAGTAATGGTGTCTCCTCTAATGATATATCTGATAATGATATATCTGATACAGTAATGGTGTCTCCTACTCTAATGATATATCTGATACAGTAATGGTGTCTCCTACTCTAATGATATATCTGATACAGTAATGGTGTCTCCTACTCTAATGATATATCTGATACAGTAATGGTGTCTCCTACTCTAATGATATATCTGATACAGTAATGGTGTCTCCTACTCTAATGATATATCTGATACAGTAATGGTGTCTCCTACTCTAATGATATATCTGATACAGTAATGATATGTCTCCTAACTCTAATGATATATCTGATACAGTAATGGTGTCTCCTACTCTAATGATATATCTGATACAGTAATGGTGTCTCCTACTCTAATGATATATCTGATACAGTAATGGTGTCTCCTACTCTAATGATATATCTGATACAGTAATGGTGTCTCCTACTCTAATGATATATCTGATACAGTAATGGTGTCTCCTACTCTAATGATATATCTGATACAGTAATGGTGTCTCCTACTCTAATGATATATCTGATACAGTAATGGTGTCTCCTACTCTAATGATATATCTGATACAGTAATGGTGTCTCCTACTCTAATGATATATCTGATACAGTAATGATGTCTCCTTCTGTAATGATATATCTGATACAGTAATGGTGTCTCCTACTCTAATGATATATCTGATACAGTAATGGTGTCTCCTACTCTAATGATATATCTGATACAGTAATGGTGTCTCCTACTCTAATGATATATCTGATACAGTAATGGTGTCTCCTACTCTAATGATATATCTGATACAGTAATGGTGTCTCCTACTCTAATGATATATCTGATACAGTAATATGTAATGATATATCTGATACAGTAATGGTGTCTCCTACTCTAATGATATATCTGATACAGTAATGGTGTCTCCTACTCTAATGATATATCTGATACAGTAATGGTGTCTCCTACTGTAATGATATATCTGATACAGTAATGGTGTCTCCTACTGTAATGATATATCTGATACAGTAATGGTGTCTCCTACTCTAATGATATATCTGATACAGTAATGGTGTCTCCTACTGTAATGATATATCTGATACAGTAATGGTGTCTCCTACTCTAATGATATATCTGATACAGTAATGGTGTCTCCTACTCTAATGATATATCTGATACAGTAATGGTGTCTCCTACTCTAATGATATATCTGATACAGTAATGGTGTCTCCTACTCTAATGATATATCTGATACAGTAATGGTGTCTCCTACTCTAATGATATATCTGATACAGTAATGGTGTCTCCTACTCTAATGATATATCTGATACAGTAATGGTGTCTCCTACTCTAATGATATATCTGATACAGTAATGGTGTCTCCTACTCTAATGATATATCTGATACAGTAATGGTGTCTCCTACTCTAATGATATATCTGATACAGTAATGGTGTCTCCTACTCTAATGATATATCTGATACAGTAATGGTGTCTCCTACTCTAATGATATATCTGATACAGTAATGGTGTCTCCTACTCTAATGATATATCTGATACAGTAATGGTGTCTCCTACTCTAATGATATATCTGATACAGTAATGGTGTCTCCTACTCTAATGATATATCTGATACAGTAATGGTGTCTCCTACTCTAATGATATATCTGATACAGTAATGGTGTGTCTCCTAATGATATATCTAATGATATATCTGATACAGTAATGATACAGTGTGGTGTCTCCTACTCTAATGATATATCTGATACAGTAATGGTGTCTCCTACTCTAATGATATATCTGATACAGTAATGGTGTCTCCTACTCTAATGATATATCTGATACAGTAATGGTGTCTCCTACTGTAATGATATATCTGATACAGTAATGGTGTCTCCTACTCTAATGATATATCTGATACAGTAATGGTGTCTCCTACTCTAATGATATATCTGATACAGTAATGGTGTCTCCTAATGATATATCTGATACAGTAATGATATATCTGATACAGTAATGGTGTCTCCTACTCTAATGATATATCTGATACAGTAATGGTGTCTCCTACTCTAATGATATATCTGATACAGTAATGGTGTCTCCTTCTGTAATGATATATCTGATACAGTAATGGTGTCTCTCTAATGATATATCTAACTCTAATGATATATCTGATACAGTAATGGTGTCTCCTACTCTAATGATATATCTGATACAGTAATGGTGTCTCCTAATGATATATCTGATACAGTAATGGTGTCTCCTACTCTAATATATCTGATACAGTAATGGTGTCTCCTACTAATGATATATCTGATGTAATGATATATCTGATACAGTAATGGTGTCTCCTACTCTAATGATATATCTGATACAGTAATGGTGTCTCCTACTCTAATGATATATCTGATACAGTAATGGTGTCTCCTACTGTAATGATATATCTGATACAGTAATGGTGTCTCCTACTCTAATGATATATCTGATACAGTAATGGTGTCTCCTACTCTAATGATATATCTGATACAGTAATGGTGTCTCCTACTCTAATGATATATCTGATACAGTAGTAATGGTGTCTCCTACTCTAATGATATATCTGATGTAAGTGGTGTCTCCTACTCTAATGATATATCTGATACAGTAATGGTGTCTCCTACTCTAATGATATATCTGATACAGTAATATATCTGTGTCTCCTACTGTAATGATATATCTGATACAGTAATGGTGTCTCCTACTCTAATGATATATCTGATACAGTAATGGTGTCTCCTACTCTAATGATATATCTGATACAGTAATGGTGTCTCCTACTCTAATGATATATCTGATACAGTAATGGTGTCTCCTACTCTAATGATATATCTGATACAGTAATGGTGTCTCCTACTCTAATGATATATCTGAT
The DNA here is from genome assembly GCF_004210375.1 of Tachypleus tridentatus. Lineage (NCBI taxonomy): Eukaryota > Metazoa > Arthropoda > Merostomata > Xiphosura > Limulidae > Tachypleus > Tachypleus tridentatus. The sequence goes on from NC_134827.1 coordinate 60,883,729, forward strand.
ACAGTAATGGTGTCTCCTACTCTAATGATATATCTGATACAGTAATGGTGTCTCCTTCTCTAATGATATATCTGATACAGTAATGGTGTCTCCTACTCTAATGATATATCTGATACAGTAATGGTGTCTCCTACTGTAATGATATATCTGATACTCTAATGATATATCTGATACAGTAATGGTGTCTCCTTCTGTAATGATATATCTGATACAGTAATGGTGTCTCCTACTCTAATGATATATCTGATACAGTAATGGTGTCTCCTACTCTAATGATATATCTGATACAGTAATGGTGTCTCCTACTCTAATGATATATCTGATACAGTAATGGTGTCTCTCCTAATGATATATCTGATACAGTAATGGTGTCTCCTACTCTAATGATATATCTGATACAGTAATGGTGTCTCCTACTCTAATGATATATCTGATACAGTAATGGTGTCTCCTACTAATAATGATATATCTGATACAGTAATGGTGTCTCCTACTCTAATGATATATCTGATACAGTAATGGTGTCTCCTACTCTAATGATATATCTGATACAGTAATGGTGTCTCCTACTCTAATGATATATCTGATACAGTAATGGTGTCTCCTACTCTAATGATATATCTGATACAGTAATGGTGTCTCCTACTCTAATGATATATCTGATACAGTAATGGTGTCTCCTACTCTAATGATATATCTGATACAGTAATGATGTCTCCTTCTGTAATGATATATCTGATACAGTAATGGTGTCTCCTACTCTAATGATATATCTGATACAGTAATGGTGTCTCCTACTCTAATGATATATCTGATACAGTAATGGTGTCTCCTACTCTAATGATATATCTGATACAGTAATGGTGTCTCCTACTCTAATGATATATCTGATACAGTAATGGTGTCTCCTACTCTAATGATATATCTGATACAGTAATGGTGTCTCCTACCTAATGATATATCTGATACAGTAATGTCTCCTACTCTAATGATATATCTGATACAGTAATGGTAATGATATATCTGATACAGTAATGGTGTCTCCTACTGTAATGATATATCTGATACAGTAATGGTGTCTCCTACTCTAATGATATATCTGATACAGTAATGGTGTCTCCTACTCTAATGATATATCTGATACAGTAATGGTGTCTCCTACTCTAATGATATATCTGATACAGTATACTCTAATGATATATCTGATACAGTAATGGTGTCTCCTACTCTAATGATATATCTGATACAGTAATGGTGTCTCCTACTGTAATGATATATCTGATACAGTAATGGTGTCTCCTACTCTAATGATATATCTGATACAGTAATGGTGTCTCCTACTCTAATGATATATCTGATACAGTAATGGTGTCTCCTACTCTAATGATATATCTGATACAGTAATGGTGTCTCCTACTCTAATGATATATCTGATACAGTAATGGTGTCTCCTTCTGTAATGATATATCTGATACAGTAATGGTGTCTCCTACTCTAATGATATATCTGATACAGTAATGGTGTCTCCTACTCTAATGATATATCTGATACAGTAATGGTGTCTCCTACTCTAATGATATATCTGATACAGTAATGGTGTCTCCTATCTCTAATGATATATCTGATACAGTAATGGTGTCTCCTACTGTAATGATATATCTGATACAGTAATGGTGTCTCCTACCTATCTGATACAGTAATGATATATCTGATACAGTAATGGTGTCTCCTACTCTAATGATATATCTGATACAGTAATGGTGTCTCCTACTCTAATGATATATCTGATACAGTAATGGTGTCTACTTCACTAATGATATATCTGATACAGTAATGGTGTCTCCTACTCTAATGATATATCTGATACAGTAATGGTGTCTCCTACTCTAATGATATATCTGATACAGTAATGGTGTCTCCTACTGTAATGATATATCTGATACAGTAATGGTGTCTCCTACTGTAATGATATATCTGATACAGTAATGGTGTCTCCTACTCTAATGATATATCTGATACAGTAATGGTGTCTCCTACTCTAATGATATATCTGATACAGTAATGGTGTCTCCTACTCTAATGATATATCTGATACAGTAATGGTGTCTCCTACTCTAATGATATATCTGATACAGTAATGGTGTCTCCTACTCTAATGATATATCTGATACAGTAATGGTGTCTCCTACTCTAATGATATATCTGATACAGTAATGGTGTCTCCTACTCTAATGATATATCTGATACAGTAATGGTGTCTCCTACTGTAATGATATATCTGATACAGTAATGGTGTCTCCTACTCTAATGATATATCTGATACAGTAATGGTGTCTCCTACTCTAATGATATATCTGATACAGTAATGGTGTCTCCTACTCTAATGATATATCTGATACAGTAATGGTGTCTCCTTCTGTAATGATATATCTGATACAGTAATGGTGTCTCCTACTCTAATGATATATCTGATACAGAAATGGTGTCTCCTACTCTAATCATATATCTGATACAGTAATGGTGTCTCCTACTCTAATGATATATCTGATACAGTAATGGTGTCTCCTCTGTAATGATATATCTGATACAGTAATGGTGTCTGTAATGATATATCTGATACTCTAATGATATATCTGATACAGTAATGGTGTCTCCTACTCTAATGATATATCTGATACAGTAATGGTGTCTCCTACTCTAATGATATATCTGATACAGTAATGGTGTGTCCTACTCTAATGATATATCTGATACAGTAATGGTGTCTCCTACTCTAATGATATATCTGATACAGTAATGGTGTCTCCTACTCTAATGATATATCTGATACAGTAATGGTGTCTCCTACTCTAATGATATATCTGATACAGTAATGGTGTCTCCTACTCTAATGATATATCTGATACAGTAATGGTGTCTCCTACTCTAATGATATATCTGATACAGTAATGGTGTCTCCTACTCTAATGATATATCTGATACAGTAATGGTGTCTCCTACTCTAATGATATATCTGATACAGTAATGGTGTCTCCTACTCTAATGATATATCTGATACAGTAATGGTGTCTCCTACTCTAATGATATATCTGATACAGTAATGGTGTCTCCTACTCTAATGATATATCTGATACAGTAATGGTGTCTCCTACTGTAATGATATATCTGATACAGTAATGGTGTCTCCTACTCTAATGATATATCTGATACAGTAATGGTGTCTCCTACTCTAATGATATATCTGATACAGTAATGGTGTCTCCTACTCTAATGATATATCTGATACAGTAATGGTGTCTCCTACCTAATGATATATCTGATACAGTAAATGATATATCTGATACAGTAATGGTGTCTCCTACTCTAATGATATATCTGATACAGTAATGTGTGTCTCCTCTCTAATGATATATCTGATACAGTAATGGTGTCTCCTCTCCTAACTCTAATGATATATCTGATACAGTAATGGTGTCTCCTACTCTAATGATATATCTGATACAGTAATGGTGTCTCCTACTCTAATGATATATCTGATACAGTAATGGTGTCTCCTACTCTAATGATATATCTGATACAGTAATGGTGTCTCCTACTGTAATGATATATCTGATACAGTAATAATGTCTGATACCTACTCTAATGATATATCTGATACAGTAATGGTGTCTCCTACTCTAATGATATATCTGATACAGTAATGGTGTCTCCTACTGTAATGATATATCTGATACAGTAATGGTGTCTCCTACTCTAATGATATATCTGATACAGTAATGGTGTCTCCTACTCTAATGATATATCTGATACAGTAATGGTGTCTCCTACTCTAATGATATATCTGATACAGTAAATGGTGTCTGATACAGTAATGGTGTCTCCTCTAATGATATATCTGATACAGTAATGGTGTCTCCTACTCTAATGATATATCTGATACAGTAATGGTGTCTCCTACTCTAATGATATATCTGATACAGTAATGATGTCTCCTTCTGTAGTGATATATCTGATACAGTAATGGTGTCTCCTTCTGTAATGATATATCTGATACAGTAATGGTGTCTCCTACTCTAATGATATATCTGATACAGTAATGGTGTCTCCTACTCTAATGATATATCTGATACAGTAATGGTGTCTCCTACTCTAATGATATATCTGATACAGTAATGGTGTCTCCTACTCTAATGATATATCTGATACAGTAATGGTGTCTCCTACTCTAATGATATATCTGATACAGTATTGGTGTCTCCTACTGTAATGATATATCTGATACAGTAATGGTGTCTCCTACTGTAATGATATATCTGATACAGTAATGGTGTCTCCTACTCTAATGATATATCTGATACAGTAATGGTGTCTCCTACTCTAATGATATATCTGATACAGTAATGGTGTCTCCTACTCTAATGATATATCTGATACAGTAATGGTGTCTCCTACTCTAATGATATATCTGATACAGTAATGGTGTCTCCTACTCTAATGATATATCTGATACAGTAATGGTGTCTCCTACTGTAATGATATATCTGATACAGTAATGGTGTCTCCTACTCTAATGATATATCTGATACAGTAATGGTGTCTCCTACTGTAATGATATATCTGATACAGTAATGGTGTCTCCTACTCTAATGATATATCTGATACAGTAATGTTGTCTCCTTCTCTAATGATATATCTGATACAGTAATGGTGTCTCCTACTCTAATGATATATCTGATACAGTAATGGTGTCTCCTACTCTAATGATATATCTGATACAGTAATGGTGTCTCCTACTCTAATGATATATCTGATACAGTAATGTGTGTCTCTCCTACTCTAATGATATATCTGATACAGTAATGGTGTCTCCCTACTCTAATGATATATCTGATACAGTAATGGTGTCTCCTACTGTAATGATATATCTGATACAGTAATGGTGTCTCCTACTCTAATGATATATCTGATACAGTAATGGTGTCTCCTACTCTAATGATATATCTGATACAGTAATGGTGTCTCCTACTCTAATGATATATCTGATACAGTAATGATGTCTCCTTCTGTAGTGATATATCTGATACAGTAATGGTGTCTCCTACTCTAATGATATATCTGATACAGTAATGGTGTCTCCTACTCTAATGATATATCTGATACAGTAATGGTGTCTCTAATGGTGTCTCTAATGATATATCTGATACAGTAAATAATGATATATCTGATACAGTAATGGTGTCTCCTACTCTAATGATATATCTGATACAGTAATGGTGTCTCCTACTCTAATGATATATCTGATACAGTAATGGTGTCTCCTATCTCAGTAATGATATATCTGATACAGTAATGGTGTCTCCTACTCTAATGATATATCTGATACAGTAATGGTGTCTCCTACTCTAATGATATATCTGATACAGTAATGGTGTCTCCTACTCTAATGATATATCTGATACAGTAATGGTGTCTCCTACTGTAATGATATATCTGATACAGTAATGGTGTCTTCTACTGTAATGATATATCTGGTACAGTAATGGTGTCTCCTACTGATAATGATATATCTGATACAGTAATGGTGTCTCCTACTCTAATGATATATCTGATACAGTAATGGTGTCTCCTACCTAATGATATATCTGATACAGTAAATCTAATGATATATCTGATACAGTAATGGTGTCTCCTACTCTAATGATATATCTGATACAGTAATGGTGTCTCCTACTCTAATGATATATCTGATACAGTAATGGTGTCTCCTACTCTAATGATATATCTGATACAGTAATGGTGTCTCCTACTCTAATGATATATCTGATACAGTAATGGTGTCTCCTACTCTAATGATATATCTGATACAGTAATGGTGTCTCCTACTGTAATGATATATCTGATACAGTAATGGTGTCTCCTACTCTAATGATATATCTGATACAGTAATGGTGTCTCCTACTCTAATGATATATCTGATACAGTAATGGTGTCTCCTACTCTAATGATATATCTGATACAGTAATGGTGTCTCCTACTCTAATGATATATCTGATACAGTAATACAGTAATGGTGTCTCCTACTGATACAGTAATGATATATCTGATACAGTAATGGTGTCTCCTCTGTAATGATATATCTGATACAGTAATGGTGTCTCCTACTCTAATGATATATCTGATACAGTAATGGTGTCTCCTACTCTAATGATATATCTGATACAGTAATGGTGTCTCCTACTCTAATGATATATCTGATACAGTAATGGTGTCTCCTACTGTAATGATATATCTGATACAGTAATGGTGTCTCCTTCTTTAATGATATATCTGATACAGTAATGGTGTCTCCTACTCAGTAATGATATATCTGATACAGTAATGGTGTCTCCTCCTACTATAATGATATATCTGATACAGTAATGGTGGTGTCTACTCTAATGATATATCTGATACAGTAATGGTGTCTCCTCTCTAATGATATATCTGATACAGTAATGGTGTCTCCTACTGTAATGATATATCTGATACAGTAATGGTGTCTCCTACTCTAATGATATATCTGATACAGTAATGGTGTCTCCTACTAATGATATATCTGATACAGTAATGTTGTCTCCTTCTCTAATGATATATCTGATACAGTAATGGTGTCTCCTACTCTAATGATATATCTGATACAGTAATGGTGTCTCCTACTCTAATGATATATCTGATACAGTAATGGTGTCTCCTACTGTAATGATATATCTGATACAGTAATGGTGTCTCCTACTCTAATGATATATCTGATACAGTAATGGTGTCTCCTACTCTAATGATATATCTGATACAGTAATGGTGTCTCCTACTCTAATGATATATCTGATACAGTAATGGTGTCTCCTACTCTAATGATATATCTGATACAGTAATGGTGTCTCCTACTCTAATGATATATCTGATACAGTAATGGTGTCTCCTACTCTAATGATATATCTGATACAGTAATGATGTCTCTCTTCTGTAGTGATATATCTGATACAGTAATGGTGTCTCCTACTCTAATGATATATCTGATACAGTAATGGTGTCTCCTACTGCTAATGATATATCTGATACAGTAATGGTGTCTCCTACTCTAATGATATATCTGATACAGTAATGTTGTCTCCTTCTGTAGTGATATATCTGATACAGTAATGGTGTCTCCTTCTGTAATGATATATGATACAGTAATACTAATGATATAGATACAGTAATGGTGTCTCCTACTCTAATGATATATCTGATACAGTAATGTTGTCTCCTTCTCTAATGATATATCTGATACAGTAATGGTGTCTCCTACTCTAATGATATATCTGATACAGTAATGGTGTCTCCTACTCTAATGATATATCTGATACAGTAATGGTGTCTCCTACTGTAATGATATATCTGATACAGTAATGGTGTCTCCTACTGTAATGATATATCTGATACAGTAATGGTGTCTCCTACTCTAATGATATATCTGATACAGTAATGGTGTCTCCTACTCTAATGATATATCTGATACAGTAATGGTGTCTCCTACTCTAATGATATATCTGATACAGTAATGTTGTCTCCTTCTCTAATGATATATCTGATACAGTAATGGTGTCTCCTACTCTAATGATATATCTGATACAGTAATGGTGTCTCCTACTCTAATGATATATCTGATACAGTAATGTCTCCTACTGTAATGATATATCTGATACAGTAATGGTGTCTCCTACTCTAATGATATATCTGATACAGTAATGGTGTCTCCTACTCTAATGATATATCTGATACAGTAATGGTGTCTCCTACTCTAATGATATATCTGATACTGATACAGTCTCCTACTAATGATATATCTGATACAGTAATGGTGATGATATATCTGATACAGTAATGGTGTCTCCTACTGTAATGATATATCTGATACAGTAATGGTGTCTCCTACTCTAATGATATATCTGATACAGTAATGGTGTCTCCTACTCTAATGATATATCTGATACAGTAATGGTGTCTCCTACTCTAATGATATATCTGATACAGTAATGGTGTCTCCTACTCTAATGATATATCTGATACAGTAATGGTGTCTCCTACTCTAATGATATATCTGATACAGTAATGGTGTCTCCTACTCTAATGATATATCTGATACAGTAATGGTGTCTCCTACTGTCTCCTACTGTAATGATATATCTGATACAGTAATGGTGTCTCCTACTCTAATGATATATCTGATACAGTAATGGTGTCTCCTACTCTAATGATATATCTGATACAGTAATGGTGTCTCCTACTCTAATGATATATCTGATACAGTAATGGTGTCTCCTACTGTAATGATATATCTGATACAGTAATGATGTCTCCTACTCTAATGATATATCTGATACAGTAATGGTGTCTCCTACTCTAATGATATATCTGATACAGTAATGGTGTCTCCTACTCTAATGATATATCTGATACAGTAATGGTGTCTCCTACTCTAATGATATATCTGATACAGTAATGGTGTCTCCTACTCTAATGATATATCTGATACAGTAATGGTGTCTCCTACTCTAATGATATATCTGATACAGTAATGGTGTCTCCTACTCTAATGATATATCTGATACAGTAATGGTGTCTCCTACTCTAATGATATATCTGATACAGTAATGGTGTCTCCTACTCTAATGATATATCTGATACAGTAATGGTGTCTCCTACTGTAATGATATTTTTCCTTTAACGGCGAAACCACATTTTTATCTTTCGAAGTTTCTTGCCTTGATGTTTTCGATGAGTTTCTCCTCTGATCGATGCCTCTAAACGGAACTTTAAAATATTTGACATCTATTAAATAGAAATAATATATTTCTTTAACTCCTGTACATTAGTAACACAAAAATTTAGTGTTATTTCATCAAAGTTTTAACGAACACAAATACTAAACATGTGCATGAAAAGTGCCTCACTTCTTAATATCTCCAACACACTATAAATATATAGTTAAAGTTAAAGCAATGTTTGAAAAAATAATATTGTAGTATAGAAAAACAAATACGCTATTTGAATAATTAAATAACATTTTCTTTATATAAAGTAAAAGTTCAGTAGTTTATATATATCAGTGATGTTTCTACGGCCATATGAGTTAACTACATTATTTAACACACGCGAAATTATATAAAGTATAATTTAGAGTTTGCTTAGCTCATTTTAAAAGTTATTATTACAAATAACAATTAAGTAAAACAGGTAAGATAATTTAAACTAATGTGAATGTTCCTTGTTGTACCTGGTATAACATCTGGAGATTTTCCTTGAACTAAATCTTTGGAATTACCTTCTCTTGGAGTGTGGTTCTTTTGTGTACAGTTTCTATAAAAAGAAAACCAAAAATGAAAAATCTAATTATATACGTTTAAATCGAGTAGTTACTACCAGCACTTAATTATTGTAAAAACACAATGTAAGCGCTGAAGATTACCATTATCCATTTCAGCGACAGGAGTGACCACAGTGTTGGTGCATAAAGCTAAGAAACGCAGGATTGAGAGTTTAAGGTTCTGTAACTGCAAGGTTGAGAGTTCAAGGTTTTGTAACTGCAGGGTTGAGAGTTCAAGGTTCTGTAACTGCAGGGTTGAGAGTTCAAGGTTCTGTAACTGCAGGGTTGAGAGTTCTAGGTTTTGTAACTGCAGTGTTGAGAGTTCAAGGTTCTGTAACTGCAGGGTTGAGAGTTCAAGGTTTTGTAACTGCAGGGTTAAGAGTTCAAGGTTCTGTAACTGCAGGGTTGAGAGTTCAAGGTTTTGTAACTGCAGGGTTGAGAGTTCAAGGTTCTGTAGCTGCTCTGAATTTTTAGCTGCAGACGATTTATAAGAACGACAGTCTGTCCCAACACTCGACTCACATATTCCAGGCGAGAAACGTATAATTAACGTAACTTTAGTCAATGATTTTAAATTAGTGACGGCTGAGTTTGAAACCCAGACAATCCCTAACCAGATTGTTCATCTCACGTGCGCATTAGGTGTCATTCAGATAAAAAAAATCTTCAAGTTTTATTAAATAAGCATCTTATCAAAATGTTCCTTAAAGAGGATACTCAAATGGTCTATGAGGAACTTTTAATAGATTAACAATTATCTGGCGTGGCTCGAGCACTAATAACGACAAATAACTTTATAACCTATGATATACATCATTTGGATTAGCGCACTTTGCTCCTTGTTCGATTACGAGACATTCAATGTCATGGCGTAAACTGCCAACTGCCCTGAATAACCAAGTCGTTAGAGATTTAGACTCTTCAGCTGAAAATTGTGGGTTCGAGTCTCCGTCACACCAAATATGCTCGCGCTTTCAGCGATGAGGACGTTATAATGTCACGGTCGATCCCAATATTCGTTAGTTTGTTTGTTTGTTTTGAATTTCGCGCGAGGCTACTCGAGGGCTATCTACGCTAGCCGTCCCTAATTTTGCAGTGTAAGCCTAGAGAGAAGGCAGCTAGTCATCACTATCCACAGCCAACTCTTGGGCTAGTCTTTTACCAACGAATAGTGGGATTTACCGTAACATTAAAACGCCCCCACGGATGAAAGGGCGAACATGTTTGGTGTGACAAAGATTCAAACCCACAACTCTCAGATTACGTAGTCGGTGGTAAAAGAGTTGTCCAAGCGTTGGCGGTGGGTGGTGAAGACTAGCTGCCTTTTCTCTAATCTTATACTGCTAAATTAGGGACGGTTAGTGCATACAGCTCTCGTTTAGCTTTGCGCAAAAATTATAAACAAAACGAACAAGCAAACTAGCAGAACATAATAAATTAGAAAAACATATATGACAGCTCACATAACATCATTATAATCGACGAACCATGCTTTACCAGTTCTTATAAGGAACTTTAATAAAATAAATCATGTAGTTTTTTTTAAACATTCTAATTTCTTTACGGTTGTTGACAATGTTTTGGTCTCACAGTGTTTGTAATTACAGTTTTCAGTGAGTTGTATTGCTATTTGAATACTTTTGCTGAAAGAAATGGATATATAAAATATTTATATTTTTCAAAGTCACTTCATGAATGGTCTGGGAGTTATTTAACGGTTAGCGAACCTGGACTGAAAATTCATGGATTGATTGTGCAGGACCCATTACCAAACAAATTGAGTTTCGACCTTTGAGACTAAAGATGCGATATAACAGTGACTGTTAAAACTGACTTCTAGCAGACATGTTTAGTCAAAAAATTAGTGACACGTGCAATTGAATAGCTAGCTGTATATGGATATTGATAAATATGATAAACATTTTACTCATAACTAGGCCCGGCACAGCGAGGTGGTTAGGGCACCCAACTCGCATTCTGCGGATTTCAATGCCCCTTTCAGCCGAGTGGATGTTATAATGTAACAACCAATCACACTATGTGTTGTTAGAAGAGTGGCGCAAGAGATATCAGTGTGTACTGAATGTTATAATTACCTATAATATTCCTAATTACTATCGAAGTTTCATTGCATTCTGAGAAAACTGTTTGTCTTATTTTAGCAGAAAAGTGTTAAATTTGTATATACCACAGTATATTGCTTTAAAAATCTGTTCTGTGTGTTTTTATTTGATTCAACCACAAATTACATTTCAAATCTTATAACCCAAAATTACGAATCATGGTGATGAAATCTAAGATCGCTATTTACTGAGAAAAAACACAAACAAGAAAACAACAACAAATTACTTCATGTATTAGTGAATATATAGCTAATGTAGCCTAGTTATTAAATTCTGAGTCGCTAACTCATTAGCAATTTACTTTGTGGTATTAGTACATTAGCTAAATATGTTTATAATAATATGGTGTACAGTGTGTTGTTATTTTTTTTTTTTTTACATTCTTTATCAAATTTATGGTAACCACTTGATTTTCTTATCGTTATGACAATTATTTTAAAATTAATATGTTTTAATAAATTAACCGGTCTTCAGGTAGATATTTTATAAAAACAATATTACAATAGTTTACTTACATTTTATTGTCAACTGTTCCTGTTTCATCTGCAAATAATGACGTATGATGTGATTACATAAAGGATTCTAACAACAGCAGAATAGTATTTGTAATAATTAGTTAAATCACTTCTATACCATACTTAGCTTGTACGTTATTTAATAGTGTAATTAACCCAAAGATATGACTACAGTTGCTTTTGTAATTAAATCAAAGACATGACTACAGTTGGTTTTGTAATTAAACCAAAGACATGACTACAGTTGGTTTTGTAATTAAACCAAAGACATGACGACAGTTGGTTTTGTAATTAAATCAAAGACATGACTACAGTTGTTTTGTAATTAAGCCAAAGACGTGACGACAGTTGGTTTTGTAATTAAACCAAAGACATGACGACAGTTGGTTTTGTAATTAAATCAAAGACATGACGACAGTTGGTTTTGTAACCAACAGCAAGAATATTTACTTTTTCAAACTTTTATATACAGAATACACACACACACATACACAGATATATATATATATAAACACATGTTGATTTTCTTCATTTTATCCGTTTTTTAATCAAATGTTTTATGGAAACATTTTATTGTTAAAGAACAAAGTTATATTCGTTCGTCTTTGCACTACACGCATTGCCAGTAAAAGTAATTAGACGACAACTGTATTCTACACAAACGGAACCTGTGTTATAAAAACAACACGGAATTACTGTTTGCTTGCGTTTTACCACCCTATCAAATACCAACAAAATTGTATTAATTTGGAATGTAATATGTAATAAAACAATCAACAGAAAACTTCTTCCAATGTTCGTTTGTGCGCGTTAAAAAAATAAGCAAACCCTCTAAACAATAAGCGGAACAAATGTAAAGAAATCGGATGAAATAGATTTGATTAAGGAACTGACGAATCATTATCGCACGTCATCAGTTTCAGTTATCGACATAAAATGAAAGAAATAAACGTAAGACAATGGAGAGACTTGATAGACAGATGAGTGAATAAGATTGACACTACTGTTATATAAAAACTAACAATTTTTACCTCTTGTTCTAACGAGCTTCATTTTTAAAATAAGCATTGCACAGCCAACTATTATGATCAACACCGTACAGACAGACACTATCGGTATCAGGATAACGTTGACAGAAAACACCCAGTTCGCTCCTGCGAAAATATAATTATAATAAATAAATATTCATTAGAGCAAATACTGACGACATATTATTCATCATTAGAAACTTAGTGAAATAAAGGTATTGAAGTATATTACTGAATAGATCTTTAGATAATTAGATCAAAAATAAACATGTCTTTTAACTAAAAATACCTTTTTGTTACGCATTCTGAATTAATATTTGGAATGAGTTTCCGCTCAGATGGCATTATATTCCTATGGAATGTAACGTATTGTTTAATATATTTTGTTGTAGGCCTCCTAATTCTGTCATTATCAGGTATGTTTCAATGCTAGGGGAAAGGCTCGCATAGCAAATTTAAATACCACGATCCAGCACGTGCCTAGAATAAACTTACAAAACATTTCAACACAGACAAAATAGCCCAATAATTTTTATCCATAAGCACGGTTTTTTTAATTTTTGCGAATCTTATAATAATGTGCTGATGTTCTTAGATAATAAAGCATTATTTCTGTATATTATATATTTTTTTCGGATTAGTATATATATAAATAGATGTTATTTTTTTAACATAAACTCATTAAGATTCGTATGCATACAGTAACAACTAAGCCTTTCTACAGTCTTTCTTGTGTGATATAATAGAGCTAATAAACACCACATAGTACAGAAACTGTTAAATTTAAAATAACAAAAAAATTACTTTTTATTGAAAATAAGTATAGTAAAAGATACGTAGTGCATAGATTTTGCGCTACGAATTTTATACGAAATTAAAAATTGTAATGCTGTTAAAGTTAAACTAAACTTAACAGAATTCCATTTGTGTGCATATACATATGTATCTATATGAGATAATTATAGCTAGATTAGTTATCACGTAGAAGAGAGAAATGTAAAACTCTCTCTCTTATAGGTAATTGGGTATTGATGTTTATATACCCAGGAGGGTCAGCTATTCCATTTTCATTCCATTTTCTAATCAGTCCTTTACAGTCATAAGTGTTGTTTGTACGTTTTTTGAATTTCGCGCAAAACCACTCAAGGGCTATCTGCGCTAGCCTTCCCTAATTTAGCTATTTAAAACTGGAGGGAATGCTACTAGTCATCAACACCCACCGTCAACTCTTGGGCTACTGTTTTAACAATGAATAGTGGGATTGACCGTCACATTATAATGCCTTCTCGTTTGAAAAGGCGAGCATGATTGGTGTAACTGGAATTCGAACCCGCTACCCTCGGATTACGAGTCGAGTGATTTAACCATCTGGCCACGCCGGACGTTTTAGAAATAGTCCATCAACAGAACGACTAACGCTGTAACACCCACCGTCAACTCTTGGGCTACTGTTTTACCAATGAATAATGGGATTGAACGTCACATTATAATGCCTTCTCGTTTGAAAAGGCGAGCATGTTTGGTGTAACTGGGATTCGAACCAGCTACCCTCGGATCACGAGTCGAGTGATTTAACCATCTGGCCACGCCGGACCTTTTAGAAATAGTCCATCAACAGAACGACTAACACTGAAATTATTAAAGATTACGACATTAGCCATGTTTCTTTTTTATACGCTCCATCGTGGCGCAGTGATACATCTGCGGATTCAGACCACTAGAAACTGCTTTTCGATACCCGTGGTCCGCAGAGCACGGATAGCCCATTCTTTAGCTATGTGCTTAATTACAAACAATCAATATTTTCTATACATTTGCAAAATTAATGTGAAATACGGAATAATACCACAGAGCTAAAATAGCTTATAATTAACGGAAATGGTGTCCTTTATTTGAACAATTATTTATACTGGGTAGTGTCTAAATGAAGTTAATAATTATAACATAGTTATTCACAACTAGCTTACCCCCAGTAGAGGAACTTGGTCGAACATCTAGGGTGTTACCTCGGAAAAGTACGGGTTCACTTCTACCTTCCATGTTATATGAGTAAACTTTGAAAATGAACGTCGTTCCGGGAGGCAGATTTTTTATATAAAATGCGGGACTAGAAGAGGACATGTTGAAAATCTTTCTTTGTTCACTCAATTCTTCTATTTCAACGTAAAATAACTGTGTAAAACCTCCGTGGTCTCCTTTTACACACTCCACTCCTATTCCGTGGTCTGTCTGGTTAAAGAGAGAGCAGTTGCGAACCGGTTCGGGTATTCCTTCAAATAAAAGATGGTCAATGTTATTATTAAATGAAAAAACACATTACAAACATTTCATTTACGACTAAGTTAAGTGATAATTTTGAATTAAAATAAAAGTTTTGTAGCAATCCTATATATTTTTTTTATATTTGTTTGTTTGTTTTGGAATTTCGCACAAAGCTACTCGAGGGCTATCTGTGCTAGCCGTCCCTAATTTAGCAGTGTAAGACTAGAGGGAAGGCAACTAGTCATCACCACCCATCGCCATCTCTTGGGCTACTCTTTTACCAACAACAAGTGGGATTGACCGTCACATTGTAACGTCCTCACGGCTGGGAGGGCGAGCATGTTTGGTGCGACCGGGATGCGAACCCGCGACCCTCAGATTACGAGTCGCACGCCTTAACACGCTTGGCCATGCCGGGTCATTTTTTTTTATAAACAGTAAATACTTGGTTTGTAAAAAGAATGTAATTTTTGGTTCGGTTGTGATTCGAATAACGTCTTGTGGCGTTTTGGTACCAAGTAAATTTCATACGAAAAGGTAAAACAAAAGTTTATAAATCGAAAACAAATGTTTATTTAATATAACATTATTTAAATGGATTCATTCTGTCAGTGTAAAGTGTATTACTTTTGGTTCAACTTTATCAAATAAATAACAACACTCGTGGGCCCGGCATGCCCAAGCGTGTTAAGGCGTTTGACTAGTAATCTGAGGGTCGCGGGTTCGAATCCCGGTCGCACCAAGACATGCTCGCTCTTTCAGCCGTGGGAGCGTTATAATGTGACGGTCAATCCCATTGTTCGTTGGTAAAAGAGTAGCCCAAGAGTTGGCGGTGGGTGGTGATGACTAGCTGCCTTCCCTCTAGTCTTACACTGCTAAATTAGGGAAGGCTAGGGCAGATAGCCCTCGAGTAGCTTTGCGCAAAATTAAAAAAACATACAAACAACACTTAGGACTATAAAGGATTGATTAGAAAATGGAAGAACAAATCCATGTATGTGTCCTGCTACCACGGTATAGCGTTCATATATCTAGCTCATTTTCAAGTTGGAAAGATTAGATGAATATATATCAAGTCAAAAGATAGTTTTAAGGTTGAATGAATATATAAATAAAGTCGTAAAGGTAAGTTTAGGGTTGAATGAATATATTTCCGCAGAATATTTAATGATACAAAACTAGACTTATCATTACGAAGAAAGAAGTCTCTAATACACTGAAAATCGAAAAAGAGTCCCCCAAAAAAATCTTACTCCAACACAATTCAGGGTTACGCGATCTTCCAAAAAGTCAAGGCAAAATTATATAAGAAACATGGACACAATGGACCATCGCAATCAGGTTGTCCTTTAAACAAGTATCTAAAGATATCGAGAGTTTATAGTTGAAAAGTCTATAATACACTTGGAAATCAGCGAAGTTTTTCAAAGAAATGATTATTTATGTTCTACGTCATTTTGACATAACCGTGTTACCATTGTGACATCCTTTGTTGTCCATCAGGTTCATTTAGACTGTACTTAACATTCTCGTGAATTGACTCTTACCTATGTATACATAACAAATTTGATGTTTAGTATTATAGTATTATTATAGAATTATAAATGTGTTTTATTTCTTTATGATAGGCATTTTCTGCCCCGCAGTGGCTCATCGGTACGCCTGCAGATATACAGCTCTATAATCCGGTTTTCGATACTCGTGGTTGGCAAAGCATAGATAGCCCACTGTGTTGCTTGGCGCTTAATTTCAAAACAAACAAGTAGGCATTTTCTAGCTAGTTTATCTACTGTAATTCTCAAAAGATGGTTGCTTTGACACCTATTTCCCAATTTTGGTCGACCCAAATCCCTTGGAGATCAAGAGATGGCTGCTTTGACAAATATTTCCCAAATTGGGTCGACCCAAAACCCTCAGAGATCAAGAAATGGCTGCTTCGACACTTACTTCCCAAATTTGGTCAATGCCCTTTGCACCTAACTCCATAACAGCTGAAAAAAGATGGAATATGAGACATTTCACCTGGAACCAATTTAGGATAAGTTTTTCAATGCGTGTGCAACAAGCTGTAGTGCATTTTATCTGCTTACATTGAACGTAGTTATTGACGCCTACGAGGCGCGGAGGGATTGTGAGACTTCGGTTAACATGTGTGTTCTACCAGTGTAATCCTCCGCAGAAATAGTTTTGCAACGAAAACGGCAATGTTCCGAAAACGAGATTTATAAACAGCTGGTCATATCTGAAGGTAAAACGCTTGCAGTTCTTTACGAATGACATTACTGAGATAATAGTTTTAAACTTGAGTTTAAAGAGTTGTACTTACCTGCTGGTATAACAGCAAAACGGCACGGTGTTTTCTGCGTACCAACATTGTTAGTTCCAAAACAAATTAACGTTCCGAACTCGTATTTAGACTTAGGAGTATATGTTGCCGTACTCGTTGTTCCCTGTGTTGTGAAGGAAAAAAGCTCGAAGTTGTCATAACTGTTGTTAAAAGTCCAGCTAAAAGTAACATTTGTAGGATCGCTCTTCAACTTGCAGGTAACTTGAACTGGTTCATTTATTCCTGTCCGGTAAACAGATCTTTGCTGGGAATCACAGATAGGGGTATCTGAAATCCAGACACGATCCAGTTTATTATTGGTATTGATATCTACGAGCTATATTTTTTGCAAAAACAAAAATGATTCGTGTGCAAATTTATTTAGAAAAATGGAATACGAACCATTTCGTCAAAATACTGTTGCCTAGTGCATAATTAAGAAAGTTGATTTAAGCTTTATTTGTACAATTAAAAATATAGTTAGCCTACCGCTAGTACAAGCGGTAAGTCTACGGATTTACAACGTTAA
Organism: Tachypleus tridentatus; assembly: GCF_004210375.1. Classification (NCBI taxonomy): domain Eukaryota; kingdom Metazoa; phylum Arthropoda; class Merostomata; order Xiphosura; family Limulidae; genus Tachypleus; species Tachypleus tridentatus. The sequence goes on from NC_134827.1 coordinate 60,901,897, forward strand.
TATCAGGGGTTCGATTCCCCTCGGTGGGCTCAGCAGATAGCCAGATGTGGCTTTGCTATAAGAAAAACGCAAACACAAATAGTGTTTGTGGTTGGTTAGTGGTTGACCTATTGACCTCCCCGTAGTCAGCAGATTAAATGTTAGAAACAGCGACAGTTAGGATAAGTAAGTTTGTTACAAACAATTTTCTTTCTTCTTATTTTTCGATTTACATATAAGAAACTGATTTGAAAGCTTATGCTTTAAAATGTTAATAAACGATTATTCTGACATATGTAGTCATAAACAAAATATAACAGACAAAAATAAAGGTCTTACCCCAAACCATAAACACTGCATAGTGTCCTACGTACACTACAATGTTTTGTTTGTTTTTGGAATTTCGCGCAAATCTACTCGAGGGCTATCTGTGCTAGCCGTCCCTAATTTAGCAGTCTAAGACTAGAGGGAAGGCAACTAGTCATCACCACCCACCGCCAACTATTGGGCTACTCTTTTAAAAACGAATAGTTGGATTGACCGTCACATTATAACGCCCCCACGGCTGAAAAGGCGAGCATGTTTGGCGCGATGGGGATTTGAACCCGCGACCCTCGGATTACAAATCGAACGCCTTAACCCACCTGGCCATGTTGGGCCGTTGTTCACTGCAAAAGTAGTAACTGATTATTAGCTTTAAAACGTTAAGATAATTAACAAGTTAAAGTCAAACATTGCGATAGTTATTTAAGTGAGACCTAAGAAATCTCACTAAGGACTACTGCGCACTCAACGCACCGCGTAAAAGAAAATTATACATGTGATATACGTTATTTATAACAGCAATGCTACCAAATATAAAAACAAAAAGAAAGAGGTAAAGCCAAATACGTTGTATTATTCATAGAAAAGGAGGCACATAAAACTTATTTAACATTATAAAATAGTAAGTTTCTTTACCATCACTCAGTAAGTTTTCTTTGTAACAACTATATTCTATTACACGATCCAGGCCCGGCATGGCAAAGTGTGTTAAGGCGTTCGACTCGTAATCCGGGGGTCGCGAGTTCGAATCCCCCTCGCACCAATCATGCTCGCCCCCTTTCAGCAGTGGGGGCGTTATAATGTGATAGTCACTTTCACTATTCGTTGAAAACAGCAGCTGGCGATGGATGGTGATGACTAGCTGCTTTCCCTCTAGACTTACACTACTAAATTATGGACGGCTGGCGTGGATAGTTCTCTTGTTGCTTCTCACAAAAGTCAAACACACAAACCTTTGGTTGTTGTTATCTATTTAGCAGTTGAAATAATGTTTTACACACACACACACACCTATATATATATACACACATACACGTATTATTATACATGGCTTTTATAATATACATTACGTCATTAAACATCTACATTTCTCTTTAAACAACAACAATATTAGATGTATGCTTACACTGTACCCTGAGGAAGACGTTGTTACTTTCTCCCTGCCCCTCAGTATTAGTAGCAGTACATGTATAGTGCCCTCTACTGGACTTCTTAACTTTCTGTAGAACCAGGGTCTGGTTACTCACGATGATTCCTAGTGTAGTATTGGTGTAGATTTCCTGTCCGTCGAATGTCCAGCCGATGTACGTCGCTACTGGATTCGCTCTAATGTTACACTCTAAATATACGTCATTACACTCTTGGATGTGGCTGTGACGTAGTTTACTACCAAGACGTAGAAATACCTGAGGGACATCTTGGAGAGAAAATAATAAAATATAGTTTGTATTATGAACGGTAACGTCAAATACACAGATCTGAGATTAATATTTATATTTATTTTACTATTTAATCCTCAGTTAATAGAGTTAAATCGTTCCTAAAGCGATTTTCAATTTACAGTATTGAGATATTAACCAATTTACCGTCTTAAACTTTGAATGACCTCATTCTAAGTGAAACAGATGTACTTGTTGTTTTATTTTGATAACAATAATTTAAATGTGTTTTTTTTAAGGAAAGTATCGTTAGACGTGTGGTACGTAAACTACAAAAGGTTAAAAACCATTGTCCTAGAGTATTTTCACGGTTCTCACAAACGTTTATGATCGCTTTTCACAATAACATATTTCTGTAATAATCACACGTATTTCCATTTTTAAGTAATGTTTTTTATAGCCGGTAATCACCTTCATCAACTGGTAAATAAAGTTATTGTAACAAACTGTAACTAACTTACATTAATATCTTATCAACTAATAACTAAAATAGAAATATTTTATTTACGTATTTCTTGAGTGAGTTTGTTGTTAAAAAAACATGGGTAAAGTAAACAGTATCTCTAAGTATCCAGTTATATAATACTAGGTGTAACAGTATTTTAAAATATCCGGTTACAAAGTGTTAAGTTAAACAGTACCTCTAAATATCCGGTTACATAATTCTACATTACACAGTACCTCTCTAAATATCTTATTACAGAAGTTAAACAGTACCTCTAAATATCCTATTACAGAGTTAAACAGTATCTCTAAATATCCGGTTACAAAGTGTTAAGTTAAACAGTACCTCTAAATATCTGGTTACATAATTCTACATTACACAGTACCTCTAAATATCCTATTACAGAGTTAAACAGTACCTCTTAATATCCGGTTACATAAATCTACATTACACAGTACCTCTCCAAGTATCCTATTACAGAAGTTAAACAGTACCTCTAAATATCCTGCAACATAATTCTACATTACACAGTACCTCTAAATATCTGGTTACATAATTCTACATTACAGAGTACCTCTAAATATCCTATTACAGAAGTTAAACAGTACCTCTAAATATCCAGTTACATAATTCTACATTACACAGTGCCTCTAAATATCCGGTTGTAGAGTGTTAGTGCCATAAAATATGAGTTAAACTGTAGTAACATGGTGATAAATTAACTGCTAATAAAGAAACATACAATGAAATCTATAACTCATTTTCAATCTAACCAAAGAAATATCTAAACATATTTTATTTATATATTAAGTTAAGCAATCAGCAATAATCTTAACTCTTACAACGAAGGTGATTTTGTCAATTATAATTTTCCTATGTAACTTTTATGTATCAAATATTCTAATAAGCATTTTTTTCATATTTCGAGGTCCGTTCCTTTGGTCTGGTTCAAATTCGACCTATTTGATTTAAGTTGGTAAAATCCTATCTTCTGGTTTCACGTCCATTGTCATGGAAGTTTCATATTTCGAACATGTTTGCGTGAGATGTTTAATTATCTATATAAATATGTTATTTCATATCATAATATTATTCTAATAGAGTTTATCCGTTGGAAGTGAAGTGTCTGTGATATAAAGTGTCTTACAATGTATTTCCAGTTTAATTCCGTCTTCCATATCACTCCCTGGTACCAGTCGGTTTTCTGCAGCGCATGAAAGGTACACTCCATCATCCTCCATGTTGGGCGTAAACGTCAAGATACTTGTGGTAGAGTTTCCGTTTACAGAAACTACAGACTTGGCAGTCATTTGACGAACATTTCCTTTCCACCATGATATTTTTGCAGGAGGGCGCGAACCAGCTGTAATACATTCGATTTCTGCAGGCTTCCCAGCTGAAAAGTGACGCCCGTTCTTCAAATGGACCTCAAGGGGTCTAACTGGTAGAAAACAGAAGAAAAGATACAATATTAATAATTAAAACACTGTAGACTTTTGGATTCACGGGCAATTAGACTTCGGTAAATTTGGTATAGTGTGTTTTACAAATCATTTGTAAGGACTAATATGTAGTTGAAATGAACCTCCAATCCCAGCAGGCCAAGCATGGCAAGGCGGTTAAGGTACTCAACTCGTAATCTCAGGGTCGTGAGTTCGAATCTTTATCGCACCAAATATGCTCGTCCTTTTACCCGTAGGGGCGTTATTATGTGATGGTCAACCCCACTATTTGTTAGTAAAAAAGTAGCCTAAATTTTGGTGGTGGATGGTGGTGACTAGCTGTGCCTTCCTTCTAGTCTTACACTGCTAAATTAGGGAGAGCTAGCGCAATGGGCCCTCGTGTAGCATTGCGGGAAATTAGAAAAAAAAACAATTTATTTTACAGTTACTTATGAGAGAAGCAACTCTTCATGTCCAAAGATAATCTTTTATTAATCATGGATTTATATAATTTTCGGGTATTCCAGCTAAATGAAATTTTCTTACACACGTACACACCCATATGCATGTATACAACAAATAATTCCTTTTGATTTGTTTAAAACATTTGCTCAAAGTAAATGGTTAAAGTAAATTTTGATGTAGCTTGTCTGGACTTGTTACTCTGCAAATATAATGTTTCTTGAAGAAGTAAAATTTGAGACGCTAAAATAATTTCAACTGGCTAAACACCTTTACATTTAAGTATCTCTGTGCAACATGAAAAGTTTGGCTTGTTCGAGTTTCTTGCAAAGCTACACGAGGGCTATCTGCGTTAGTCGTCTTCACCTTAGCATTGAAGGAGAGAAGGTACCTATAGTCAACACCACCAACTCTTGGATTACTCTAGTAGCTACGAATAGTTGGATCAACAGTAACCTTATAATGACCCAAAGGAATAAAGGGCAAGCACGTTTCATGATGAGGATTCGAATCCTCGAGCCTCAGATGGCGATTCGAGCGCTTTTGTCACCAGAACAACGTTTGCAATTAAAACTAAGTTGAAATATTTTACAGAAATTATTTGTTTGTTTGTTTTGAATTTCGCGCAAAGCTACTCGAGGGCTATCTGCGTTAGCCGTCCGTAATTTAGCAGTGTAAGACTGGAGGGAAGGTAGTTAGTCATCACCACCCACCGCCAACACTTGGGCTACTCTTTTAACAACGAATAATGGGATTGACCGTCACATTATAACGCCCCCACGGCTGGGAGGGCGAGCATGTTTGGCGCGAATCGGGCGCAAACCCGCGACCCTCAGATTACGAAGCGCAGGCCTTAACCACCTAGCCATGCCGGGGCCCCAACCGAGGGGAATCGAACCCCTGATTTTAGCGTTATAAATCCGGAGACATACTGCTGTACTAGCGAGAAGCTTAGTTAAAGGAAGGCTATACAGTACTCATGCATTTAGAACACGTATTTGGTTATATAGTCTCATTCGATAAAAATATAAAATAGAAATCGTTGTTACTTTTTCAACTTAGTTAATTTAATTATATAATATAAAATACTTTTTCCAAAGCTTTACATTGACGACTGGAATTATTAAAATGAAAACAATCGTTGTACTACGTACGTTTAGAATACAAATTAGTGTTAAAATAGCTCACAATAACGTTGTGTTGTCCATACTCTATTTCTTTTACATAACCTGGTGACTAGGAAACTCCAATCGCAATGCGTAAGTCGCATGTTCGAACCCCGCTTCCTGACATACTCGCCCTTTCAGCGTTGGGGCCGTTATAATCTTGCGGTAAATCAAACCTTTCGTTGGCAAAATAAGGCTAACAGAAGAGTTGGCCGTGGGTCAAATTGACCAAATATATTTTCTCAAGTCTTTTACTGTTAAACTGGGACGACTGGAGTAACTTTGGGTGGTGTTCATTGACTGTTAACTTAAACATGTAGTGCATTATCAGAGCTACGTAGGTGAACTTCTTAAAATTAAAATATGAAACACTTGGTGACTGTTTGAACTATAATTGTAATTTCTTAGTTGAACTAATATAAATATAAACACGTGAATAATCATGGGAAACACTATATTACATTGGTTATTGGACATGTAGATACTGATGTTTAATTAATTGTGATCAAAGTATATGAGATAAATATTCATTGAAATAGCTGAATTACTTTTAATTAGAAACAGATGTTTTGAAACTAAATAAAACAAATTATTCCCTAAAGGTTTAATCGAACATATAAACTTATTACACAAATTACAGTTCAACGGTATTGTAATTAAAGCGTAAAATTGTGAATTACAATTAGTATTATAAAATCAAGCTCTGGTGGATCAATTATAAACTATCGTCCCTCTTACGGTACTCTAAGGAGCTATTTACCCTTTGGTCTTTACTCGTGACAACTTTAATTGGTTTTGTTCGGCTTGTTTAGGATATCGTGCAAAGCTACACGAGGGCTATCTGTGTTAGCCGTCTCTAATTTAGCAGTTTAAGACTAGAGGGAAGGCAGCTAGTCATCAACACCCACCGCCAACTCTTGGGCTACTCTTTTACCAACGAATAGTGGGATTGACCGTCACATTATAATGCCACTACGGCTGAAAGGGCGAGCATGTTTGGTGTGACGGGGATTCGAACCCGTGACCCTCGGATTACGAGTCAAGTGCCTTAACCACCTAGCCATGCGAGGCAACCCTCAACTAAAAAGGTTCATTTAGAAGTCAAGACCCATCACAGACATTTAATATTTTAATTTTGTGTAAGAATTAAAACACTGAATAAGTGTGCTGATAAAGTAATATGAATATGTAAATGTTATGCAAAAAAAAATAATATTGTATTCGTCATAAAGAAAATTAATAAGGTCATAATGAAGTTTACGCGCCATCAAACTGGTAATGGTTTTAATCACAGTTAAAAAGTATGGTAAAATATAATTTTGGGATCATTAAAAGGAAGATAATTTTGATTGAGTTCTTTTTAAAATAATAACCATAAAGCTTCGAATTTATGGTAAGTTTATTAAAGTGACCGTTTAAAAATTATAATATATGGGTAATCAGTATTATAATATATTCTATTTTGGTCATGGCACATTAAGGGTTTTCATTTTGGTTTCAACTTTCGGAGAAATGAAAGGATCAACTGGTTAAAAGTAAAATGTGGTTAAAAATTTTTGTGCAGTCTAATAACAAAATAAATGAAACTTTAGAAAGAAAATTATTTTTGAAAAGTGAAATCGTACAAATTAAATTGCTATAAAAAATTAATAGACCTTCAGTTGGCACAGCGTTGTGCTTGTGAACGTGTAACTCCAGAAATCATGTTTCGATACCCCTGGTCGATGGAACACAAAAACATTTTATTGTATCTTTGTGCTTTACTACAAATAAACGTATCTAATTCGTCATGAGCGTTTTCAAAATATAAATTTATTTCAAAATACAGTATATCTACTTATTATCCTGATTGATTTAATAACCCTTCAGAAATAACGACAGGCGACTTATAGATTAAACGATTATATTAATTTGTTGAATAAAATTAAAAAAAAAATCCATAATGTATTTTTAATTCTAGAGCGATTGTTGTAACTAAATAATATGTCAGAGAAATTAAATGTTAAGCGAATATTAACCCGAAGGTTATTTTTACATTCTTAAAATTTATTGAAAACCTTTACGCTATTAAACTTTCATATAATTTTTATTATTAACATAATTTGCTCGTAAAATATCTGATCGTTCACAAATAGCCTGCAATACTGTTAGAATAATCGAAATGAATTTACTGCTTTAACCTTCTTGTACGTTTGATTTAAAATATTTTCTTTGATGAGGAAGTAATCGATCAGTTTTTTTTACACACAATTCATGAATATTTCCAGTTAATACATTATTATTATTTATAATAGCAAGAGACTTCAGCGGTTTTTTCTTGTTTGATAAGAAAGAATAAAACAGAAGACAGCACATCTCACGTGAGAATATTGAACATTTTTACAATTTTCGAGACGTCTGTTAAAATCATGATATATAGTTAAAAATTGTTACCTTGTCATTAGCTGCCTGTGACGTCACGTGACGTTATTCCCTACGGTTCTCGTATAACGTACTTTTGAAAGAATGAATCTCATTTTGTTTTTCTCTCTCTAAGCCTAGTTGGTTAGAAGTGCGCTCAGGATGGAAGTGGTTAACAAAGCGTGGGAATCCAATATGCTTGACATCCATAGTAAAATACTGTTAGGCTACGCTTTTTTTGCATGTGCCCTATTTTATATCAAATAATCAAATCAGAAAGAAAAAGTAGTTAAAAACCGGAGTATGATATTAAACCCACGTCTGTCTGCTATGCCTGTTAATGCGACTTCTGGCTGTACAAACCTTAAAATACTATTATATTTGTTATGAATTTCGCACAAAACTTCACAAGGGCTATCTGCTGAAGCCGTCCCTAATTTAGCGGTGAAAGACTTAGGGGAAGGCAGTTAGTCATTACTACCCACCGCCAACTCTTGGATATTTTTTTTTTACCGACGTAAAGTAGGATTGAACGTAATTGTATAACATCCCTACGGCTGAAAGGTTGAGTAGATTTGGTGAGACAGGGATTCAAACCCCGTGACTACCAAATTACGAGTCGTGGGACCTAACCACCTGGCCATGCTAGGCCACTATTGGAATATGTAATGTATTCTGTGTTTTTTTTCTGTTATAATGTGTTCTGTCTTTTGCATATATTTAATGTTTTTTTCTTCCTATTAAAGATTGCCCCCTGCTAGTACAGCGGTGAGTCTATGGATTTACAACGCTCAAATCAGGGGTTCGATTCCCCTCGGTGGGCTGAGCAGATAGCCTGGTGTTGCTTTGCTAAAAGAAAGAAAAAATCCTATTTAAAAAGAAACATCTTTTTAGAACTATTTAAGTATTCTAATAACAGAACAAATGAAACTTACTTCATTAAGCTATATTGTTTTTGGAAAACAGGAAAAGTGGAACTGCTGTAAAAACTTACAATTCATATCTACTGTGACCGACGTTGAGAAAGGTGGAGTAAACTCGCTATTGGAGGCTTCACAAATGAAGGCAGCCATGAGGTCGTGACGTTGAAGAGACGGAATTTTTAAAATGTTTTTCACGTATGAAGTTGTTTTTACCTCAACTGAGTTGTCTAGCAGCACAGATTCTCGCCACCATGTTAGATTGGGTTGTGGACTCCCTTAATAAAAAAAAGAAAGCCAAAAGTTAAAGTTTTTTTGTTAAATTTCGCACAAAGCTACTCGAGGGGTATCTGCGCTAGCCGTCCCTAATTTAGCAGTGTAAGACTAGGAGGAAGGCAGCTAGTAATCACCACCCACCGCCAACTCTTGGGCTACTCTTTTACCAACGAATAGTGGGATTGATCCTCACATTATAACGCCCCCACAGCTGAAAGGGCGAGCATGTCTGGTGCGACAGGGATTCGAACCCGAAACCCTGGGATTACGAGTCGAACACCTTAACATACTTGGTCATGCCGGGCCGAAAGTTAAAGAAGACATGAAAGTGGAAATTAGTTTCAAAACAACTGGAAGAACATAATTTATACGTTTTAGATTATGAAAGTCGTGTAATATAAACATTCTTGGGTAAAGGTTTTATATTTTATTTTACGTCACTGATTGCACTGGGGAACACTTTTTCAGTAACTTTGAGTTGCATTGGATATTTTAACTGATTCTGAAGGAGTTTTAGGCGCTGATTTCAAATCTGAAATTAGTTTTTCTTTACAAGCTTTAGTTTGTATCCAATTTGACGTTAATGAAATTGTACAAATGTGAACTTGCGTAAACCATGTATAAGCATTTTCACGTCCATATATATAGATAGCTTCTAATATTTTGATCATTCTTCTTTTCTTTCAGATCAAACATGGCTTCCAAAAATAGATATCATTGCAGAAACAAGCCTGATGCCTTCTGCTACATATGTGGATGCTACACACTCAATCGTCAGAGACGTAACATATCCTCGTTCATCAAGCGTGCCTACAAGGCATATTTTGAAGTTCATCTTGGTGATCAAGACAAGCAATGGGCTCCTCATGTTGTGTGCCACAATTGTGAAGAAATGCTTCGAGACTGGACCAAAGGAAAACGCAATGGTCTGCCTTTTGGTGTTCCAATGATTTGGCGCGAACCCACCAACCATGTGACTGACTGTTATTTCTGCATGGTAAACACAACGAGTGTTGGGAAGAAAAACCGACATAAGATTACGTATCCGAACATTCCCTCAGCTATTCGGCCTGCTCCGCACTCTGAAGAAGTTCCAGTTCCAGTTTTCAAAGGCTTGCCTTCATTGGACGATAAAGACATTGGACATGATACAAGCGAACAAGACAGTTGTGACAGTGAATTGTCAGAAAAGTGTACACAATCGGAGAACTGTTCTTCAGACACTGAACCTTTCCCCGTCCCCAAGCCTCTTCCCCAGGCTGAACTGAATGATGGATTTAGGTCTTTCAAAGAAAGCAGCAGAGCTTTTGGCATCAAGATTACAAGGCAGAAATCTTGTTGATCACTCTGTTAAAGTATCATATTTCAGAAAGCGTGACCAGCTTTTAGTGACCTTCTTTTCAGAAGACAGACAGTTTGTTTACTGCCATGACATCCAAGGGCTTCTCAAAGAACTGGGTGTACCTTACTATAGTCCTGCTGAATGGAGACTCTTTTTAGACAGTTCAAAACGCAGTTTAAAGTGTGTTCTTTTACATAATGGGAATATTTATGGAGCAGTACCTGTCGGTCACTCAGTGCATTTGCGGGAAGACTATGATGATATGAGAATGGTCATGGACTTATTAAAATATCATGAGCACAATTGGATCATTTGTGTAGACTTAAAGATGGTCAACTTTCTTCTTGGACAACAGAAAGGTTTCACCAAGTTTCCATGTTTCCTCTGTATGTGGGACAGCCGAGCACGAGACAGACATTGGGTCCAGAAGGACTGGCCTATTCGTGACACCCTTGAAGCAGGCATGCCAAATATCATACAAGACCCAATTGTAAGCAGAGATAAGATCATCTTTCCTCCTCTTCACATCAAATTAGGGTTTGATGAAGCAATTTGTCAAGGCACTGGAAACCGAAGGTGAATGTTTCCAACACATCATCACAGCTTTACCAGGGTTATCATTTGAGAAGATCAAAGCAGGCGTGTTTGATGGCCCACAGATTCGAACCATAATTCGTGATGATCAGTTTGTTGCTAAGATGACCGATTTAGAAAAGGCAGCATGGTTATCCTTTGTAGCAGTCGTTCAGAACTTCCTTGGAAACAATAAGGCGGAGAACTACAGTGAACTTGTGAACAGAATGCTCCTCGCTTTTCGTGATCTCGGGTGCAACATGAGTATCAAGCTTCATTTTTTGAACAGCCACCTTGATAAGTTCCCTGACAACCTGGGGGCTGTGAGTGACGAACAAGGAGAACGATTCCACCAAGACCTAAAGGTCATGGAAGAACGCTATCAAGGGCGCTGGGACAAAACTATAATGGCTGACTACAGCTGGAGCATTAATCGAGATTGTCCAGATGAAGTGTACAAACGCAAATTCCTACCTGAATAAAATACATAAAAACATTGATAAGCTATTCCTATAATTTCTTATAATAACGAAAATTTAAAAAAATAAATAAAAATCTGTAGCTTGCAGACAAAAACCGACTTCAGATTTGAAATCAACACATTCAAATTGACTATAGAAAGGTCTTTTTTTTAAATGCAACAAAATGAGTGTTCCCCAGTGTTATTTATATAATTGGCGATGTTACTTTCGTTTAGTGTTCGTTAATTAACTGAAAAGCAAAACAAAAACATAACAATTCCAGAATGCATAAACTGAATCACACAATCTGTCTCACGAGGCTCATTAAGCGAGGAAAATGCTTCCTATCACAGATACAATATCAGAATGTAATTACTACTAGTCCTGCTAGGCCTAAAGTTATTATTACCTGCATTAGACGTACCTACAAATAACAAAATACTTTAATGAGTTTTGTAAAACTGTACGACTCCTTTTAAGTTTGATGTAATAGCTGTTACAAAAAGAAACAATCTGAAAAAAAATTGTATACATAAAACGACTTATCTTTTTAATGAAAATGTATTCTTCAGTTTAAAACCGACAAATAAAATAGCAGTAAGTACAGAAATATAAATGTAATTAGATAGAGCGTAATGCGCCACCTGGTTATCACAAATAGCATTGGATGATGGTGATTTCCCGTTATTTCATACTCAAAGTCACCACGTATAATTTGTAGCTTGTGGGATGTAAGTTATGGGTATTGTAAGGAAGAAAATAATCAATAAATAATAAAAATAATCATAAAATATAAAATGTGCTTTGGACAGAAGTGAAATCTGAAATCATATCTAAATAATTCTTTGGTTTATGTTTATTAGAATGGGCATTTGTGCTATCGACCTATGTTGAATAGTATCGCCAAGTATGGAAAACAGAATTGAAGAGATTGACTTGTGATGCTTTAGACAGATCTTGAGGGTGTGTTGGACAAGTCACACCTCAAAAAAGACATTTTGTGAAGAGCAAGAAGAGGTTGCTGACAAACATCTGAAAAGACGGTGATTTTTTGACAGGTTATGAGGAAAGATGTCTGGTTGTAACTGGAAAGACTGAAGGTTTCATTTTGAATATCGCGCAAAGCTACTCGAGGGCTATCTGCGCTAGCCATCCATAATTTGGTAGTGTAAGACTAGAGGGAAGGCAGCTAGTCATCACCACCCACCGCCAACTAATAAGCTACTCTTTTACAACGAATAGTGGGATTGACCGTCACATTATAACGCCCCAGGCGAGGGTTATTTGTCTGTTTTTTGAATTTCACGCAAAGCTACACAAGGGCTATCTGCGCTAGCCGTCTTGAAACAGAACAACGTTTGTTCAGACAGTTTTTCTGTATTTGGTGTAAGATCATGGTCTTGTAACAGAACAACGTTTTGTTCAGACAGTTTTTCTGTATTTGGTGTAAGATCATGGTATTGTAACAGAACAACGTTTTGTTCAAACAGTTTTTCTGTATTTGGTGTAAGATCATGGTCTTGAAACAGAACAACGTTTTGTTCAGACAGTTTTTTGTATTTGGTGTAAGATCATGGTCTTGAAACAGAACAACGTTCTGTTCAGAGAGTTTTTTTGTATTTGGTGTAAGATCATGGTCTTGTAACAGAACAACGTTTTGTTCAGACAGTTTTTCTGTATTTGGTGTAAGATCATGGTCTTGTAACAGAACAACGTTTTGTTCAGACAGTTTTTCTTTATTTCGTGTAAGATCATGGTCTTGAAACAGAACAACGTTTCGTTCAGACAGTTTTTTCTATTTGGTGTAAGATCATGGTCTTGAAACAGAACAACGTTTTGTTCAGACAGTTTTTCTGTATTTGGTGTAAGATCATGGTCTTGTAACAGAACAACGTTTTGTTCAGACAGTTTTTCTGTATTTGGTGTAAGATCATGGTCTTGAAACAGAACAACGTTTTGTTCAGAAAGTTTTTCTGTATTTGGTGTAAGATCATTGTCTTGAAACAGAACAACGTTTTGTTCAGACAGTTTTTTTGTATTTGGTGTAAGATCATGGTCTTGTAACAGAACAACGTTTTGTTCAGACAGTTTTTCTGCATTTGGTGTAAGATCATGGTCTTGAAACAGAACAACGTTTTGTTCAGACAGTTTTTTTGTATTTGGTGTAAGATCATGGTCTTGTAACAGAACAACGTTTTGTTCAGACAGTTTTTTTGTATTTAGTGTAAGATCATGGTCTTGAAACAGAACAACGTTTTGTTCAGACAGTTTTTTGTATTTGATGTAAGATCATGGTCTTAAAACAGAACAACGTTTTGTTCAGACAGTTTTTCTTTATTTGGTGTAAGATCATGGTCTTGAAACAGAACAACGTTTTGTTCAGAGAGTTTTTTGTATTTGGTGTAAGATCATGGTCTTGTAACAGAACAACGTTTTGTTCTGACAGTTTTTCTGTATTTGGTGTAAGATCATGGTCTTGAAACAGAACAACGTTTTGTTCAGACAGTTTTTCTTTATTTGGTGTAAGATCATGGTCTTGAAACAGAAGAACGTTTTGTTCAGACAGTTTTTTTGTATTTGGTGTAAGATCATGGTCTTGAAACAGAACAACGTTTTGTTCAGACAGTTTTTCTGTATTTGATGTAAGATCATGGTCTTGAAACAGAACAACGTTTTGTTCAGACAGTTTTTCTGTATTTGGTGTAAGTTCATGGTCTTGAAACAGAACAACGTTTTGTTCAGACAGTTTTTCTGTATTTGGTGTAAGATCATGGTTTTGAAACAGAACAACGTTTTGTTCAGACAGTTTTTCTGTATTTGGTGTAAGATCATGATCTTGTAACAGAACAACGTTTTGTTCAGACAGTTTTTCTGTATTTGGTGTAAGATCATGGTCTTGTAACAGAACGACGTTTTGTTCAGACAGTTTTTCTGTATATGGTGTAAGATCATGGTCTTAAAACAGAACAACGTTTTGTTCAGACAGTTTTTCTTTATTTGGTGTAAGATCATCGTTTTGAAAAAGAACAACGTTTTGTTCAGACAGTTTTTTTGTATTTGGTGTAAGATCATGGTCTTGTAACAGAACAACGTTTTGTTCAGACAGTTTTTCTGTATTTGGTGAATGATCATGGTCTTGAAACAGAACAACGTTTTGTTCAGACAGTTTTTCTGCATTTGGTGTAAGATCATGATCTTGAAACAGAACAACGTTTTGTTCAGACAGTTTTTTGTATTTGATGTAAGATCATGGTCTTGAAACAGAACAACGTTTTGTTCAGACAGTTTTTCTTTATTTGGTGTAAGATCATGGTCTTGAAACAGAACAACGTTCTGTTCAGAGAGTTTTTTTGTATTTGGTGTAAGATCATGGTCTTGTAACAGAACAACGTTTTGTTCAGACATATTTTCTGTATTTGGTGTAAGAACATGGTCTTGAAAAGAACAACGTTTTGTTCAGACAGTTTTTTGTATTTGGTGTAAGATCATGGTCTTGAAACAGAACAACGTTTTGTTCAGACAGTTTTTTTTGTATTTGGTGTAAGATCATGGTCTTGTAACAGAACAACGTTTTTTTCAGACAGTTTTTTTGTATTTAGTGTAAGATCATGGTCTTGTAACAGAACAACGTTTTGTTCAGACAGTTTTTTTTGTATTTAGTGTAAGATCATGGTCTTGAAACAGAACAACGTTTTGTTCAGGGAGTTTTTTGTATTTGATGTAAGATCATGGTTTTAAAACAGAACAACGTTTTGTTCAGACAGTTTTTCTTTATTTGGTGTAAGATCATGGTCTTGAAACAGAACAACGTATTGTTCAGACAGTTTTTTGTATTTGGTGTAAGATCATGGTCTTGTAACAGAACAACGTTTTGTTCTGACAGTTTTTCTGTATTTGGTGTAAGATCATGGTTTTGAAACAGAACAACGTTTTGTTCAGACAGTTTTTCTTTATTTGGTGTGAGATCATGGTCTTGAAACAGAAGAACGTTTTGTTCAGACAGTTTTTTTGTATTTGGTGTAAGATCATGGTCTTGAAACAGAACAACGTTTTGTTCAGACAGTTTTTCTGTATTTGGTGTAAGATGATGGTCTTGAAACAGAACAACGTTTTGTTCAGACTGTTTTTCTGTATTTGGTGTAAGATCATGGTCTTGAAACAGAACAACGTTTTGTTCAGACAGTTTTTCTGTATTTGGTGTAAGATCATGGTTTTGAAACAGAGCAACGTTTTGTTCAGACGGTTTTTCTGTATTTGGTGTAAGATCATGATCTTGTAACAGAACAACGTTTTGTTCAGACAGTTTTTCTGTATTTGGTGTAAGATCATGGTCTTGTAACAGAACGACGTTTTGTTCAGACAGTTTTTCTGTATATGGTGTAAGATCATGGTCTTAAAACAGAAACACGTTTTGTTCTGACAGTTTTTCTTTATTTGGTGTAAGATCATGGTTTTGAAACAGAACAACGTTTTGTTCAGACAGTTTTTTTGTATTTGGTGTAAGATCATGGTCTTGTAACAGAACAACGTTTTGTTCAGACAGTTTTTCTGTATTTGGTGAATGATCATGGTCTTGTAACAGAACAACGTTTTGTTCAGACAGTTTTACTGCATTTGGTGTAAGATCATGATCTTGAAACAGAACAACGTTTTGTTCAGACAGTTTTTTGTATTTGGTGTAAGATCATGGTCTTGAAACAGAACAACGTTTTGTTCAGACAGTTTTTCTGTATTTGGTGTAAGATCATGGTCTTGAAAAAGAACAACGTTTTGTTCAGACAGTTTTTTGTATTTGGTGTAAGATCATGGTCTTGAAACAGAACAACGTTTTGTTCAGACAGTTTTTTTGTATTTGGTGTAAGATCATGGTCTTGAAACAGAACAACGTTTTGTTCAGACAGTTTTTTTGTATTTGGTGTAAGATCATGGTCTTGAAACAGAACAACGTTTTGTTCAGACAGTTTTTCTGTATTTGGTGTAAGATCATGGTCTTGAAACAGAACAACGTTTTGTTCAGACAGTTTTTTTGTATTTGGTGTAAGATCATGGTCTTGAAACAGAACAACGTTTTGTTCAGACAGTTTTTTGTATTTGGTGTAAGATCATGGTCTTGAAACAGAACAACGTTTTGTTCAGACAGTTTTTCTGTATTTGGTGTAAGATCATGGTCTTGAAACAGAACAACGTTTTGTTCAGACAGTTTTTTTGTATTTGGTGTAAGATCATGGTCTTGAAACAGAACAACGTTTTGTTCAGACAGTTTTTTCTGTATTTGGTGTAAGATCATGGTCTTGAAACAGAACAACGTTTTGTTCAGACAGTTTTTTTGTATTTGGTGTAAGATCATGGTCTTGAAACAGAACAACGTTTTGTTCAGACAGTTTTTCTGTATTTGGTGTAAGATCATGGTCTTGAAACAGAACAACGTTTTGTTCAGACAGTTTTTCTGTATTTGGTGTAAGATCATGGTCTTGAAACAGAACAACGTTTTGTTCAGACAGTTTTTCTGTATTTGGTGTAAGATCATGGTCTTGAAACAGAACAACGTTTTGTTCAGACAGTTTTTTTGTATTTGGTGTAAGATCATGGTCTTGAAACAGAACAACGTTTTGTTCAGACAGTTTTTCTGTATTTGGTGTAAGATCATGGTCTTGAAACAGAACAACGTTTTGTTCAGACAGTTTTTCTGTATTTGGTGTAAGATCATGGTCTTGAAACAGAACAACGTTTTGTTCAGACAGTTTTTTGTATTTGGTGTAAGATCATGGTCTTGAAACAGAACAACGTTTTGTTCAGACAGTTTTTTTGTATTTGGTGTAAGATCATGGTCTTGAAACAGAACAACGTTTTGTTCAGACAGTTTTTTTGTATTTGGTGTAAGATCATGGTCTTGAAACAGAACAACGTTTTGTTCAGACAGTTTTTTGTATTTGGTGTAAGATCATGGTCTTGAAACAGAACAACGTTTTGTTCAGACAGTTTTTCTGTATTTGGTGTAAGATCATGGTCTTGAAACAGAACAACGTTTTGTTCAGACAGTTTTTTTGTATTTGGTGTAAGATCATGGTCTTGTAACAGAACAACGTTTTGTTCAGACAGTTTTTTTTGTATTTGGTGTAAGATCATGGTCTTGAAACAGAACAACGTTTTGTTCAGACAGTTTTTCTGTATTTGGTGTAAGATCATGGTCTTGAAACAGAACAACGTTTTGTTCAGACAGTTTTTCTGTATTTGGTGTAAGATCATGGTCTTGAAACAGAACAACGTTTTGTTCAGACAGTTTTTCTGTATTTGGTGTAAGATCATGGTCTTGAAACAGAACAACGTTTTGTTCAGACAGTTTTTCTGTATTTGGTGTAAGATCATGGTCTTGAAACAGAACAACGTTTTGTTCAGACAGTTTTTTGTATTTGGTGTAAGATCATGGTCTTGAAACAGAACAACGTTTTGTTCAGACAGTTTTTTTGTATTTGGTGTAAGATCATGGTCTTGAAACAGAACAACGTTTTGTTCAGACAGTTTTTTGTATTTGGTGTAAGATCATGGTCTTGAAACAGAACAACGTTTTGTTCAGACAGTTTTTTTGTATTTGGTGTAAGATCATGGTCTTGAAACAGAACAACGTTTTGTTCAGACAGTTTTTTGTATTTGGTGTAAGATCATGGTCTTGAAACAGAACAACGTTTTGTTCAGACAGTTTTTTTTTGTATTTGGTGTAAGATCATGGTCTTGAAACAGAACAACGTTTTGTTCAGACAGTTTTTTTGTATTTGGTGTAAGATCATGGTCTTGAAACAGAACAACGTTTTGTTCAGACAGTTTTTTCTGCATTTGGTGTAAGATCATGGTCTTGAAACAGAACAACGTTTTGTTCAGACAGTTTTTTTTTGTATTTGGTGTAAGATCATGGTCTTGAAACAGAACAACGTTTTGTTCAGACAGTTTTTTTTTGTATTTGGTGTAAGATCATGGTCTTGAAACAGAACAACGTTTTGTTCAGACAGTTTTTTTGTATTTGGTGTAAGATCATGGTCTTGAAACAGAACAACGTTTTGTTCAGACAGTTTTTCTGTATTTGGTGTAAGATCATGGTCTTGAAACAGAACAACGTTTTGTTCAGACAGTTTTTTTGTATTTGGTGTAAGATCATGGTCTTGAAACAGAACAACGTTTTGTTCAGACAGTTTTTTTGTATTTGGTGTAAGATCATGGTCTTGTAACAGAACAACGTTTTGTTCAGACAGTTTTTTTGTATTTGGTGTAAGATCATGGTCTTGAAACAGAACAACGTTTTGTTCAGACAGTTTTTTTGTATTTGGTGTAAGATCATGGTCTTGAAACAGAACAACGTTTTGTTCAGACAGTTTTTTGTATTTGGTGTAAGATCATGGTCTTGAAACAGAACAACGTTTTGTTCAGACAGTTTTTTTTGTATTTGGTGTAAGATCATGGTCTTGTAACAGAACAACGTTTTGTTCAGACAGTTTTTTGTATTTGGTGTAAGATCATGGTCTTGAAACAGAACAACGTTTTGTTCAGACAGTTTTTTGTATTTGGTGTAAGATCATGGTCTTGAAACAGAACAACGTTTTGTTCAGACAGTTTTTCTTTATTTGGTGTAAGATCATGGTCTTGAAACAGAACAACGTTTTGTTCAGACAGTTTTTTTGTATTTGGTGTAAGATCATGGTCTTGAAACAGAACAACGTTTTGTTCAGACAGTTTTTCTGTATTTGGTGTAAGATCATGGTCTTGAAACAGAACAACGTTTTGTTCAGACAGTTTTTCTGTATTTGGTGTAAGATCATGGTCTTGAAACAGAACAACGTTTTGTTCAGACAGTTTTTCTGTATTTGGTGTAAGATCATGGTTTTGAAACAGAACAACGTTTTGTTCAGACAGTTTTTCTGTATTTGGTGTAAGATCATGATCTTGTAACAGAACAACGTTTTGTTCAGACAGTTTTTCTGTATTTGGTGTAAGATCATGGTCTTGTAACAGAACAACGTTTTGTTCAGACAGTTTTTCTGTATTTGGTGTAAGATCATGGTCTTAAAACAGAACAACGTTTTGTTCAGACAGTTTTTCTTTATTTGGTGTAAGATCATGGTTTTGAAACAGAACAACGTTTTGTTCAGACAGTTTTTTGTATTTGGTGTAAGATCATGGTCTTGTAACAGAACAACGTTTTGTTCAGACAGTTTTTCTGTATTTGGTGAATGATCATGGTCTTGTAACAGAACAACGTTTTGTTCAGACAGTTTTTCTGTATTTGGTGTAAGATCATGATCTTGAAACAGAACAACGTTTTGTTCAGACAGTTTTTTGTATTTGATGTAAGATCATGGTCTTGAAACAGAACAACGTTTTGTTCAGACAGTTTTTCTTTATTTGGTGTAAGATCATGGTCTTGAAACAGAACAACGTTCTGTTCAGAGAGAGAGTTTTTGTATTTGGTGTAAGATCATGGTCTTGTAACAGAACAACGTTTTGTTCAGACAGTTTTTCTGTATTTGGTGTAAGATCATGGTCTTGAAAAGAACAACGTTTTGTTCAGACAGTTTTTTGTATTTGGTGTAAGATCATGGTCTTGAAACAGAACAACGTTTTGTTCAGACAGTTTTTTTTGTATTTGGTGTAAGATCATGGTCTTGTAACAGAACAACGTTTTGTTCAGACAGTTTTTTTGTATTTGGTGTAAGATCATGGTCTTGAAACAGAACAACGTTTTGTTCAGACAGTTTTTCTGTATTTGGTGTAAGATCATGGTCTTGAAACAGAACAACGTTTTGTTCAGACAGTTTTTTGTATTTGGTGTAAGATCATGGTCTTGTAACAGAACAACGTTTTGTTCAGACAGTTTTTCTGTATTTGGTGTAAGATCATGGTCTTGAAACAGAACAACGTTTTGTTCAGACAGTTTTTTTGTATTTGGTGTAAGATCATGGTCTTGAAACAGAACAACGTTTTGTTCAGACAGTTTTTTTGTATTTGGTGTAAGATCATGGTCTTGAAACAGAACAACGTTTTGTTCAGACAGTTTTTCTGTATTTGGTGTAAGATCATGGTCTTGAAACAGAACAACGTTTTGTTCAGACAGTTTTTCTGTATTTGGTGTAAGATCATGGTCTTGAAACAGAACAACGTTTTGTTCAGACAGTTTTTCTGTATTTGGTGTAAGATCATGGTCTTGAAACAGAACAACGTTTTGTTCAGACACTGTATTTGGTGTAAGATCATGGTCTTGAAACAGAACAACGTTTTGTTCAGACAGTTTTTCTGTATTTGGTGTAAGATCATGGTCTTGAAACAGAACAACGTTTTGTTCAGACAGTTTTTTGTATTTGGTGTAAGATCATGGTCTTGAAACAGAACAACGTTTTGTTCAGACAGTTTTTCTGTATTTGGTGTAAGATCATGGTCTTGAAACAGAACAACGTTTTGTTCAGACAGTTTTTTGTATTTGGTGTAAGATCATGGTCTTGAAACAGAACAACGTTTTGTTCAGACAGTTTTTCTGTATTTGGTGTAAGATCATGGTCTTGAAACAGAACAACGTTTTGTTCAGACAGTTTTTTGTATTTGGTGTAAGATCATGGTCTTGAAACAGAACAACGTTTTGTTCAGACAGTTTTTTTGTATTTGGTGTAAGATCATGGTCTTGTAACAGAACAACGTTTTGTTCAGACAGTTTTTTTGTATTTGGTGTAAGATCATGGTCTTGAAACAGAACAACGTTTTGTTCAGACAGTTTTTCTGTATTTGGTGTAAGATCATGGTCTTGAAACAGAACAACGTTTTGTTCAGACAGTTTTTTTTTTGTATTTGGTGTAAGATCATGGTCTTGTAACAGAACAACGTTTTGTTCAGACAGTTTTTTTTTTGTATTTGGTGTAAGATCATGGTCTTGAAACAGAACAACGTTTTGTTCAGACAGTTTTTCTGTATTTGGTGTAAGATCATGGTCTTGAAACAGAACAACGTTTTGTTCAGACAGTTTTTCTGTTAGTTCAGACAGTTTTTGTATTTGGTGTAAGATCATGGTCTTGAAACAGAACAACGTTTTGTTCAGACAGTTTTTCTGTATTTGGTGTAAGATCATGGTCTTGAAACAGAACAACGTTTTGTTCAGACAGTTTTTCTGTATTTGGTGTAAGATCATGGTCTTGAAACAGAACAACGTTTTGTTCAGACAGTTTTTCTGTATTTGGTGTAAGATCATGGTCTTGAAACAGAACAACGTTTTGTTCAGACAGTTTTTCTGTATTTGGTGTAAGATCATGGTCTTGAAACAGAACAACGTATTTTGTGTTCAGACAGACAGTTTTTTTGTATTTGGTGTAAGATCATGGTCTTGTAACAGAACAACGTTTTGTTCAGACAGTTTTTTGTATTTGGTGTAAGATCATGGTCTTGTAACAGAACAATGTTTTTTCAGACAGTTTTTTTGTATTTGGTGTAAGATCATGGTCTTGAAACAGAACAACGTTTTGTTCAGACAGTTTTTCTGTATTTGGTGTAAGATCATGGTCTTGAAACAGAACAACGTTTTGTTCAGACAGTTTTTTTGTATTTGGTGTAAGATCATGGTCTTGTAACAGAACAACGTTTTGTTCAGACAGTTTTTCTGTATTTGGTGTAAGATCATGGTCTTGAAACAGAACAACGTTTTGTTCAGACAGTTTTTTTGTATTTGGTGTAAGATCATGGTCTTGTAACAGAACAACGTTTTGTTCAGACAGTTTTTTGTATTTGGTGTAAGATCATGGTCTTGAAACAGAACAACGTTTTGTTCAGACAGTTTTTTGTATTTGGTGTAAGATCATGGTCTTGAAACAGAACAACGTTTTGTTCAGACAGTTTTTCTGTATTTGGTGTAAGATCATGGTCTTGAAACAGAACAACGTTTTGTTCAGACAGTTTTTTTGTATTTGGTGTAAGATCATGGTCTTGTAACAGAACAACGTTTTGTTCAGACAGTTTTTTTGTATTTGGTGTAAGATCATGGTCTTGAAACAGAACAACGTTTTGTTCAGACAGTTTTTTTGTATTTGGTGTAAGATCATGGTCTTGAAACAGAACAACGTTTTGTTCAGACAGTTTTTTGTATTTGGTGTAAGATCATGGTCTTGAAACAGAACAACGTTTTGTTCAGACAGTTTTTTTGTATTTGGTGTAAGATCATGGTCTTGAAACAGAACAACGTTTTGTTCAGACAGTTTTTTTGTATTTGGTGTAAGATCATGGTCTTGTAACAGAACAACGTTTTGTTCAGACAGTTTTTCTGTATTTGGTGTAAGATCATGGTCTTGAAACAGAACAACGTTTTGTTCAGACAGTTTTTTGTATTTGGTGTAAGATCATGGTCTTGAAACAGAACAACGTTTTGTTCAGACAGTTTTTCTTTATTTGGTGTAAGATCATGGTCTTGAAACAGAACAACGTTTTGTTCAGACAGTTTTTTTGTATTTGGTGTAAGATCATGGTCTTGTAACAGAACAACGTTTTGTTCAGACAGTTTTTCTGTATTTGGTGTAAGATCATGGTCTTGAAACAGAACAACGTTTTGTTCAGACAGTTTTTTGTATTTGGTGTAAGATCATGGTCTTGAAACAGAACAACGTTTTGTTCAGACAGTTTTTCTTTATTTGGTGTAAGATCATGGTCTTGAAACAGAACAACGTTTTGTTCAGACAGTTTTTTTGTATTTGGTGTAAGATCATGGTCTTGTAACAGAACAACGTTTTGTTCAGACAGTTTTTCTGTATTTGGTGTAAGATCATGGTCTTGAAACAGAACAACGTTTTGTTCAGACAGTTTTTTGTATTTGGTGTAAGATCATGGTCTTGAAACAGAACAACGTTTTGTTCAGACAGTTTTTTTTGTATTTGGTGTAAGATCATGGTCTTGTAACAGAACAACGTTTTTTTCAGACAGTTTTTTTGTATTTGGTGTAAGATCATGGTCTTGAAACAGAACAACGTTTTGTTCAGACAGTTTTCTGTATTTGGTGTAAGATCATGGTCTTGAAACAGAACAACGTTTTGTTCAGACAGTTTTTTGTATTTGGTGTAAGATCATGGTCTTGTAACAGAACAACGTTTTGTTCAGACAGTTTTTTTGTATTTGGTGTAAGATCATGGTCTTGTAACAGAACAACGTTTTGTTCAGACAGTTTTTTTGTATTTGGTGTAAGATCATGGTCTTGAAACAGAACAACGTTTTGTTCAGACAGTTTTTCTGTATTTGGTGTAAGATCATGGTCTTGAAACAGAACAACGTTTTGTTCAGACAGTTTTTCTGTATTTGGTGTAAGATCATGGTCTTGAAACAGAACAACGTTTTGTTCAGACAGTTTTTCTGTATTTGGTGTAAGATCATGGTCTTGAAACAGAACAACGTTTTGTTCAGACAGTTTTTTGTATTTGGTGTAAGATCATGGTCTTGAAACAGAACAACGTTTTGTTCAGACAGTTTTTCTTTATTTGGTGTAAGATCATGGTCTTGAAACAGAACAACGTTTTGTTCAGACAGTTTTTTGTATTTGGTGTAAGATCATGGTCTTGAAACAGAACAACGTTTTGTTCAGACAGTTTTTTGTATTTGGTGTAAGATCATGGTCTTGAAACAGAACAACGTTTTGTTCAGACAGTTTTTTTGTATTTGGTGTAAGATCATGGTCTTGTAACAGAACAACGTTTTGTTCAGACAGTTTTTTTGTATTTGGTGTAAGATCATGGTCTTGAAACAGAACAACGTTTTGTTCAGACAGTTTTTCTGTATTTGGTGTAAGATCATGGTCTTGAAACAGAACAACGTTTTGTTCAGACAGTTTTTTTGTATTTGGTGTAAGATCATGGTCTTGAAACAGAACAACGTTTTGTTCAGACAGTTTTTTTGTATTTGGTGTAAGATCATGGTCTTGTAACAGAACAACGTTTTGTTCAGACAGTTTTTTTGTATTTGGTGTAAGATCATGGTCTTGAAACAGAACAACGTTTTGTTCAGACAGTTTTTTGTATTTGGTGTAAGATCATGGTCTTGAAACAGAACAACGTTTTGTTCAGACAGTTTTTCTGTATTTGGTGTAAGATCATGGTCTTGAAACAGAACAACGTTTTGTTCAGACAGTTTTTCTGTATTTGGTGTAAGATCATGGTCTTGTAACAGAACAACGTTTTGTTCAGACAGTTTTTCTGTATTTGGTGTAAGATCATGGTCTTGAAACAGAACAACGTTTTGTTCAGACAGTTTTTTTGTATTTGGTGTAAGATCATGGTCTTGAAACAGAACAACGTTTTGTTCAGACAGTTTTTTGTATTTGGTGTAAGATCATGGTCTTGAAACAGAACAACGTTTTGTTCAGACAGTTTTTTTGTATTTGGTGTAAGATCATGGTCTTGAAACAGAACAACGTTTTGTTCAGACAGTTTTTTGTATTTGGTGTAAGATCATGGTCTTGAAACAGAACAACGTTTTGTTCAGACAGTTTTTTTGTATTTGGTGTAAGATCATGGTCTTGTAACAGAACAACGTTTTGTTCAGACAGTTTTTTTGTATTTGGTGTAAGATCATGGTCTTGAAACAGAACAACGTTTTGTTCAGACAGTTTTTCTGTATTTGGTGTAAGATCATGGTCTTGAAACAGAACAACGTTTTGTTCAGACAGTTTTTTTGTATTTGGTGTAAGATCATGGTCTTGTAACAGAACAACGTTTTGTTCAGACAGTTTTTCTGTATTTGGTGTAAGATCATGGTCTTGAAACAGAACAACGTTTTGTTCAGACAGTTTTTTTGTATTTGGTGTAAGATCATGGTCTTGTAACAGAACAACGTTTTGTTCAGACAGTTTTTTTGTATTTGGTGTAAGATCATGGTCTTGAAACAGAACAACGTTTTGTTCAGACAGTTTTTTGTATTTGGTGTAAGATCATGGTCTTGAAACAGAACAACGTTTTGTTCAGACAGTTTTTCTGTATTTGGTGTAAGATCATGGTCTTGAAACAGAACAACGTTTTGTTCAGACAGTTTTTTGTATTTGGTGTAAGATCATGGTCTTGTAACAGAACAACGTTTTGTTCAGACAGTTTTTCTGTATTTGGTGTAAGATCATGGTCTTGAAACAGAACAACGTTTTGTTCAGACAGTTTTTTGTATTTGGTGTAAGATCATGGTCTTGAAACAGAACAACGTTTTGTTCAGACAGTTTTTTTTATTTGGTGTAAGATCATGGTCTTGAAACAGAACAACGTTTTGTTCAGACAGTTTTTTTGTATTTGGTGTAAGATCATGGTCTTGAAACAGAACAACGTTTTGTTCAGACAGTTTTTCTGTATTTGGTGTAAGATCATGGTCTTGAAACAGAACAACGTTTTGTTCAGACAGTTTTTCTGTATTTGGTGTAAGATCATGGTCTTGAAACAGAACAACGTTTTGTTGTTCAGACAGTTTTTCTGTATTTGGTGTAAGATCATGGTCTTGAAACAGAACAACGTTTTGTTCAGACAGTTTTTCTGTATTTGGTGTAAGATCATGGTCTTGTAACAGAACAACGTTTTGTTCAGACAGTTTTTCTGTATTTGGTGTAAGATCATGGTCTTGTAACAGAACAACGTTTTGTTCAGACAGTTTTTCTGTATTTGGTGTAAGATCATGGTCTTGAAACAGAACAACGTTTTGTTCAGACAGTTTTTCTGTATTTGGTGTAAGATCATGGTCTTGAAACAGAACAACGTTTTGTTCAGACAGTTTTTTGTATTTGGTGTAAGATCATGGTCTTGTAACAGAACAACGTTTTGTTCAGACAGTTTTTCTGTATTTGGTGTAAGATCATGGTCTTGAAACAGAACAACGTTTTGTTCAGACAGTTTTTCTGTATTTGGTGTAAGATCATGGTCTTGAAACAGAACAACGTTTTGTTCAGACAGTTTTTTTTTGTATTTGGTGTAAGATCATGGTCTTGAAACAGAACAACGTTTTGTTCAGACAGTTTTTCTGTATTTGGTGTAAGATCATGGTCTTGAAACAGAACAACGTTTTGTTCAGACAGTTTTTTTGTATTTGGTGTAAGATCATGGTCTTGAAACAGAACAACGTTTTGTTCAGACAGTTTTTTTGTATTTGGTGTAAGATCATGGTCTTGTAACAGAACAACGTTTTGTTCAGAACAACAGTTTTTCTGTATTTGGTGTAAGATCATGGTCTTGTAACAGAACAACGTTTTGTTCAGACAGTTTTTTGTATTTGGTGTAAGATCATGGTCTTGTAACAGAACAACGTTTTGTTCAGACAGTTTTTTTTTGTATTTGTGTGTAAGATCATGGTCTTGTAACAGAACAACGTTTTGTTCAGACAGTTTTTGTATTTGGTGTAAGATCATGGTCTTGTAAACAGAACAACGTTTTGTTCAGACAGTTTTTCTGTATTTGGTGTAAGATCATCGTCTTGTAACAGAACAACGTTTTCTTCAGACAGTTTTTTTGTATTTGGTGTAAGATCATGGTCTTGAAACAGAACAACGTTTTGTTCAGACAGTTTTTTTGTATTTGGTGTAAGATCATGGTCTTGTAACAGAACAACGTTTTGTTCAGACAGTTTTTTCTGTATTTGGTGTAAGATCATGGTCTTGAAACAGAACAACGTTTTGTTCAGACAGTTTTTTGTATTTGGTGTAAGATCATGGTCTTGAAACAGAACAACGTTTTGTTCAGACAGTTTTTTTGTATTTGGTGTAAGATCATGGTCTTGAAACAGAACAACGTTTTGTTCAGACAGTTTTTCTGTATTTGGTGTAAGATCATGGTCTTGAAACAGAACAACGTTTTGTTCAGACAGTTTTTCTATTGGTGTAAGATCATTTGAAACAGGTGTAAGATCATGGTCTTGAAACAGAACAACGTTTTGTTCAGACAGTTTTTTGTATTTGGTGTAAGATCATGGTCTTGAAACAGAACAACGTTTTGTTCAGACAGTATTTGGTGTAAGATCATGGTCTTAAAACAGAACAACGTTTTGTTCAGACAGTTTTTTCTGTATTTGGTGTAAGATCATGGTCTTGAAACAGAACAACGTTTTGTTCAGACAGTTTTTTTGTATTTGGTGTAAGATCATGGTCTTGTAACAGAACAACGTTTTGTTCAGACAGTTTTCTGTATTTGGTGTAAGACATGGTCTTGAAACAGAACAACGTTTTGTTCAGACAGTTTTTTTTGTATTTGTATTTGGTGTAAGATCATGGTTTTTTCAGACAGTTTCTGTTCAGATTTTTTTTTATTTGGTGTAAGATCATGGTCTTGAAACAGAACAACGTTTTGTTCAGACAGTTTTTTTGTATTTGGTGTAAGATCATGGTCTTGAAACAGAACAACGTTTTGTTCAGACAGTTTTCTGTATTTGGTGTAAGATCATGGTCTTGAAACAGAACAACGTTTTGTTCAGACAGTTTTTTTGTATTTGGTGTAAGATCATGGTCTTGAAACAGAACAACGTTTTGTTCAGACAGTTTTTTTGTATTTGGTGTAAGATCATGGTCTTGAAACAGAACAACGTTTTGTTCAGACAGTTTTTTTTTTGTATTTGGTGTAAGATCATGGTCTTGAAACAGAACAACGTTTTGTTCAGACAGTTTTTTTTGTATTTGGTGTAAGATCATGGTCTTGATCATGGTCTTGAAACAGAACAACGTTTTGTTCAGACAGTTTTTTCTGTATTTGGTGTAAGATCATGGTCTTGAAACAGAACAACGTTTTGTTCAGACAGTTTTTTGTATTTGGTGTACAGATCATGGTCATGGTCTTGTAACAGAACAACGTTTTGTTCAGACAGTTTTTCTGTATTTGGTGTAAGATCATGGTCTTGAAACAGAACAACGTTTTGTTCAGACAGTTTTTTTGTATTTGGTGTAAGATCATG